>NC_133661.1:188430490-188730490 GCF_037893015.1 Macrotis lagotis | reverse complement strand
CTTGGAGTCAGGAGTACCTGGGTTCAAATCCGGTCTCAGACACTTAATAATTACCTAGCTGTGTGGCCTTGGGAAAGCCACTTAACTCCATTTGCCTTGCAAAACAAAAAACAAAAAAAAAGAACAAAAAAAAAGTGTTCCATCACATACATATACCACAGTATGTTTAACTATTCCCCAAAAGATGGACCATCCCCTCAATTTCTAATTCTTAGCCACTACAAAAAAAGCTTCTGTAAATATTTTAGTTTAGGGAATTTTTTTTAGGTTTTTGCAAGGAAAATGGGGTTAAGTGGCTTGCCCAAGGTCACACAGCTAGGTAATTATTAAGTGTCTGAGACCGGATTTGAACCCAGGCACTCCTGACTCCAGGGCCAGTGTTTTTTCTACTACGCCACTTAGCCACCCCCACTATGCCACCTGGCCACCCCAGCTGTTGTAGATATTTTTGACATGTGGGATTTTTATCATTTTTCATGATCTCTTCAGGATAAAGACTCAGCAGTGGTGCTGCTGCATCAAGAGTTTGCACATTTTTATTGCCCTTTGGGTAAAATTCCAAATTGCTCTGCAGAAAGTTTGGATCAAGTCACAACTCCATTAATAATGCATTAGTGTCCCATTTTTTACATATTCTCTCCTACATTGATCATTTTCCTTTCTAGTCATATTAACCAATCTTAAGTTGTGAGGTGGTACTTCAGAGATTTTTTTTTGATAGAAAAAAAATCACATTTTTATTTTCACCTGAAATTTCTCATTGAAATTTAGCATCTTCTTCAATTTTGAATGCAAAAATATTATTCTGAGAAGAAGCCTTTAGCCATTACCAGACTGCCAAGGGGGTATATGAAACAAAAAACCTTAAGAACACTCTACCCCACTCTAGACTACAGGAGCTCAGAAACTACTTCATGATTCTATGAAACTAAGATCCAGAGAGCCTGAATGACCTGCTACTGATACCATAACCAGTGAATGATTGAGGCATGTCTTTAATCTCAGACTGGCAGAACTGAAAGGGATATTCAGGATGATCTAGTCTAGCACTTTCATTTCATGAGTTAGGAAATAGGAAGACTAACTGACTTTCTCCAATTTATATAGGTAGAAAGTAGTAGAATCAGCATATGGGGCTCTTGGTAACTAGTTCAGTCTGCTTTTCATAATACCATGCTATGTCCTGCACAGATTAAGAAAGGAAAAAAAAATGATTTCATCTGACATGAAAAACTTACTGTAAACCTCTCACAGCACTACAATCCTAGGAAGACATCTCGTAGTCACAGAGCAAGACTGATTTCCTGGTGAGGAGCAACTTCAGAGCTCCTTTCATGTTCTTATTCCTTATGCTATAAATGAAAGCGTTCAGAATGGGGGTAACCACAGTGTATATCACAGCTATTGCTGTATAAGTGAATATGGGGAAGAAGTACACCCCAAAAAGTGTTCCATAGAACAGAGATACAACATCAAGATGGGAACCTCAAGTAGAGAAATTTTTTTGCTTTCAAACCACAGATGAGATTCTCAGCATAGTCATGAAAATATGAGTGTAGGAGATCGGGATGCCAATGAATGAGGTGATAATTGGCAGTGCTTCCACTCTCTAGATCATCAGGTGGAAGTGTCTGAGCAGACCACCTTCAGCAGGAGACTGAGGTCACAGAAAAAATGAGGGACTTCATGGTGGTCACAGAAAGAGCATTGAGTCAGCAAATCAATATGTGTTAGAGGAGTATACAACCAATAGAAGGGCATAGACTCTTGGAGTCAAGATTATATTGTGGTGTAGTGGAGCACAGAGAGCCACACAGAGTCATAAGTCATGGCAGTGAAGAGAAAACTGTCTATCCCTTAAAACCAGATCAAGAAAAACATTTTTGTCAGGTACCCTGAGTATGGAATCATCTTATTCCCAAATACATCATTTGCCAGCATTTTGGGTAACAGTGGTGGACATGATGCAGATATTGATTAGAGACAACTTTCTAAGGAAGAAGTAGATGAGGGTGTAGAGGTGAGAGTCAGTATGAAGGGAGATTTCCCAGCCCTGTGATCAAGTACATAAAAAAGAACAGCAGGAATAGGTGTGTTTCTTGTTCTGATTGATTTGAAAGACACAGGAGAATGAACTCAGAGATTCTACAATAATTTCTTCATTCCATAGATCACTGAGTCTCATTCTTGAAGATCAAACTCTCTGTTCAGTTCTGTTCATTTCCAGGAAAGTTTGAAATGCCTTACTTCATTGAATATCCATCTTTTCCCCTGAAAGAGTATGTTCAATTCTTCTAGGTAGTGGATGCTTGATTTTTAGCCATGCTCTTTAATGCTCAGGATTATTATTATTATTATTATAATTATTATTATTCCAAGCTTTATGAGCCTTCAATGAAAAAGCTACTAAATCTTATTCTGACTAGCTCTACAATATTTGAATTGCATTTTTCGGACTGCTTGTAATATTTTCTCCTTGACTTGGGATTTCTGATGTTTGACTAAAATATTGCTGGGAGTTCTCATTTGGGGATCTGTTTCAGGAGGTGATAGATGGATTCTTTCTATTTTTCTATCTTTACCCTTTACTTCTAGGATATCAATGCAGTTTTCCTGGAGAATTTCTTGAAAAATGAAGTATAGGTTCTTCTTTTGGTCATGACCTTCAAGAAGGCCAATAATTTTTGAATTATCTATCCTGAGTCTGGTTCCAGGTCAGTTGTTTTCCCAATGAAATATTTTAAATTTTCATATAGATTTTCATTCTTTTGGTTTTGTTTTCCTCTTTCTTGATTTCTCACAAAGTCCTCAGCCTCTCTTAATACATGTTATGAAAGGTTTTCAACATTCATCCATAAGCATATGTATATCATTAAGTTACAAAATTTCCTTCTAACATCCTTTCCCAACCCTTCTCCCCTCAGCAGTGAACTCAGCTTAATATTGTACATTCACATTTGTGTTAAACATGTTTACAGATTAGCCATTTTTTGAATGGGGAATTAGTCTAAAGGGAAAGAAATACATAAGAGATTTTTTTTAACTAAATTTAGTGTTTATCATATTCTGAAGATTTTTTTCTGGTTTTTGGTTTTTCTTCCTCTAGAAAGGGATAGCATTATCCATAATTGGTCTAAGAGGGCTGTCTTAGGTCTCTAAACTGTTAAAAGTAGCTGTATCCATCAGGATTGATCATCTCACAATGCAGTTGCTTTTTTAAAATTGATTTATTTTTATTTATTTTCATTCATTTATATATGCATATTTCCAAATTACAAAATTTCCTTCCACCCTCCATTCCCATCCCCCTCCCCTCAGCAGGGAATAGTCAGGTTAGCATTTTACATAAATATTTTGTTAAAATTTTAAGGAAAACCCATTTTTCTAAACTTTCTAGTGATTTAATAGGAATGGATATTTTATATTATAAAAGGATTTTCCAGCATCTATTGAAATAATCATATGATTTCTGTTTGCTTTACTATTGATATCCCTAATTATGTTGAGTGTTTTCCTAATGTTGGACTACCTCTGCCTACCTGGTATAATCCAACTTGATCATACTGTATTATTCTGGTAATAATTGTTGTAGTCTTATAGCTAAAATTTTATTCAATATTTTCACATCAATGCTCATTAGGGAGATTGGGCTATAAATTTCTATGTCTGTTTTGGTTTTTTCCTAGTTTAGGTAACAGTACCATTTTGGTGTTGTAAAAGGCGTTTGGCAGAACTCCTTCCTGTCCTCTTTTTAATAATGGTTCATGTAGAACAGGAATTAATTCATTTTCTTAGGGAGTTTATTGAATGTTTCTTCTATGTCTTTTGTTCTGAATTGAGTTATTTAAGTAATGTATGCCCTATTCTACTATTCTGGGCAGTTGGCATTTTGGTAAATATTCATCCATTTCACTCCAATTAGCCAGTTTATTGGCATATAGTTTGGCAAATTAGCTCTGAATTATCTCTTTGATTTCATCCACATTGGTGGTTAGTTCACCCATTTCATTGTTGATACTAGTAATTTGGTTATTTTCTTTCTTTTTTAAAAAAAATCAGATTAAACAAAGGTTTGTCTATTTTTATTGACTTTTTCATATAACCTACTCTTACTTTTATTTATGAGATTAATGGTTTTCTTGATTTCAATTTTATTATTCTCTCCCTTGATTTTCAGAATTTCAAATTTGGTATTTAAGTGGTGATGTTTAATTAGTTCTTTTTCCTAGATTTTTTAGTTTTGCACCCAATTCATTGATCTCCTCTTTCTCTATTTTATTCATATTGGCATTTAAAGATATAAAGTTTACCCTCAAAAGTGTCTTGACTGCATCCCATAAAGGTATGCCATCTCATTATTATTATCATATTCTTGGATATAATTATTGATTATTTCTATTATTTGCTGTTTAATACACCTATTATTTAGAACAAAGTTATGAAATTTCCAATGAGTTCTTGATTTATCTTTCCCTGACCCTTTATTACATGTAATTTTTATCACATCATGGTCTGAGAATTCTGCCTTTCTGCACTTGATTTTAAGAATTTTGCATCTTAGTACATGGTCAATATTGGTGAAAGTGCCATTACTGCCAAGAAAAAAAGTGTATTCTTTTTTATCCCCATTAAGTTTTCTCTAGAGGTCTGTCATATCTACATGTTCAAAGATTTCATTCACTTTTTTAACTTACTTTTTTTTTATTTTGTTGTTAGATTTATCTAGTTCTGAGAGAGGGAGATTGAAGTCTCCCATTATTCAAGTTTTGCTGTCTAGTTCTCATTGTAATTCACTCAGCTTTTCCTCTAAGAATCTGGATGGTATAACACTAGGTGTATACATGTTTAGTAATGCTATAGTTTCATTTCCATTGGTGCCTTATGAGAAGATATAGTTTCCTTCCTTATCTCTTTTTATGAAATTGGTTTTTGCTTTTACTTTGTCTGACATTAGGATCACTACCCCAGATTTTTTTTTTACTTCTACTGAGGCATAATATATTTGTTCCAACCCTTCACCTTTACCATATTTTTATCTCTCTGCTCCAAATGTGTTTCTTGTAAACAAGATAATGTAGGATTGTGACTTTTAATCCATTCTGCTATTTGCTTCTATTTTATGGAACAGTTCATTGCATTCCCATTTACAGTTAAGATTATTAATTTTGTATTATCCTCCATGCTACCTTTCTCCATTTATATTTGTCTCTTCCTTTTCTCTTATTCCTAATCACCACAACTTTATTACCTTTCCTCTTTGATTTTTCTTTTAGAAATTTAATTTACACTTTATTTTAACTTATACTTCCCTTCCCTTTTATCAGTCCCTTTCCCCTTATTTTTCCCTTTCCTAGTCCCCCCTTCTCTGTAGATTAAGTTAGATTTTTAAATACAAGTGAGAATGTATTTTATTCCCTCATTGGGCTAAATCTATTGAATAGAATTTACTCAGATTTCACATTCTCCCTTCTTTCCTTCTAAAATTATAAATTTCTGTGCCTCTTCCTTTGGTGCTATTTATCACTTTAATATTATTAATCAAGTATCATCAATCACTTTGATTATTTGATTGTTTGATAAGCTCTTATTTTTAACAAGATATCATCATAGATTGTTTACACTATTTCTTGAAAAGCAGCATTGACTAAAATTGTATCAAATTATAAATAAAATCATTTTCCTTTACCCCCTTTTTTTCAAGTATCTTTCAAGTACACACAATATTCTTCATACATCAAAGTATCATACAAAGCCATGTCATTTCTTGAACAATTTGTGCCCCTCTCCAAGGCCTATTTTCTTTAACATTATACCTCCTGCCCTCCCCAACAAAAGGTAATTACCAACTTGTTAAATGAAGCAAGGACTATTGTCTCTCTCACTTTAAACAGAGCAGGGTGCTTACTCCTTGTTAAGTGAAGCACTGGTTAATTCAAATCCTGATTTAATGAACTGAGAGAATCTTGAAGATCTCTTGCTTACTCCTTGTTAAGTGAAGCACTGGTTAATTCAAATCCTGATTTTTTTAACTGACAGAATCTTGAAGATCTCTAAGCACTGGGATGCTCTAGAGGTTTCACATGAGAAATTTGCAAATGATTACAAGTAACAAAGATACTCTTTCAGGTCCTCCTAGTTTATGTTGCACTCATTAGACATTAATACCTTGTAATTTAAGTGAGTCAAAGTATAATGAGGCATTTAAGTTAAAGTTAACACCCCTGCTTTTTTTTAAGGGCTTTTTGTCTCAAACATAGTGATGCCATCTTGGACCTCTTCAACTGCAAGACAAGACTCAATTATACCCAAATTCTTTAGTTTCATTCTCTTCAATAATATTCTACCCTTGAATTATCCTTAGAGCATTAAATTTCTAAAGAATTACAAGTGATTTATCTTCCCTTTAAGGTTTGTATTCCATTTTGATAATCTAAGAACATTTGATTAAAACAGTTTTGCTTTTTCAGGTCCCTTTTCATTTACATTTTTTATGCAACACTTCAGTCATGTATTTGATGACTGAATTCTCTGTTGAGTTCCAGTCTTTGTATCAGGAAATTCTAGAAGTCCTGTATTTCAATAACATTCATCTTTTTCCCTGACATGTCCTTAGCTCTCTAAAATATGTTATTCCATTTCTTCTGATCCTTTAATATCTTAATCAGATTGTGTTCTCTTTAAATTTGAATTGTGTTATTTTTGCTGTTTGCAGTATTCTCTCCTTTATTTGAGGGTTCCAAAATTTGTCTATAACATGCCTTGGAGTTTATATCCTGCAGTCTCTTTTTGGAGGGGTTCAGTTGATTCTTTCAATAGTTATATTGTCATCTTGTTCTAGTAGATTTGGACAATTTTCCCTTATAGTTTCCTACATGATACTGTCCAGGTCCTTTTGCTGGTTCCAGGCTTTCTGGTAGTACAATGATTTGTACATTGTCTCTCCTAGATCTATTTTTCCACATCATATGTTTTCCAGACAAGGTACTTTACATTCTCTTCAATGTTTTTTTCTGCCTTTTTATTTTGTTTGCTGGAATCTTGTAGCCATGTAGATTCATTGGTTTCTATTTGTTCGGGTCAAATATTTAGGATTTTATTTTTTTCACTTAGTTTCTGTGTTTGCTTTCTAGTTGGTTATTTTTACTTTTAATAGAGTTGATTACTTTGATCAACTTTTCACAATTTTCCTGCATTACTTTCAATTCTTTGTTCCATTTTTCTTCTTCCTTTCTTCTTTGGATTTTAAATACTTTTTTTTATGATCTTCAATGAATTTTTGTATTTGAGTCCAATTTATAGACTGTTTTGATACTTCACCATGAGTGATTTTATACTGCTTTCTTTCTTCAGACATGACATTGCTCTTATATTTTCTATAAAGTAGTTTTCTGTAGTGAGGCACTCTTTTAGCTTATTTTCCAACTATCCTGCTGCAGTTCTGTTCCTGGAGTACATGGAGCATTGATCCTAGCTTTTATTTGCTGGCATTGGGGTCAGATCCCTGTTTATTGTTGAACAAAATATTGCTTATGCAGCCTCGACCTTGTCTTTGAAGATGTTTATTTTTTCCTCCTTTATATCCAGGTTCTGACTTAACAGAATTATTCACAACCCAGTCTTGTCTTTTACCCTGGTGTTTTCAGGATTTAGTCATTGTTTGGGATTGGGATATTCCCTACTGGCTTTCTATCTAGCTGTCAGGACCTCTGTAATTATTAAGCTATTGGGACCTGCATTGCACTGGCCTAAAAGCTTCCTGCTGGCTTTCCCCACTCTCATGCCACCTGGACTTTACTTTATCTTTCCTCCCAAAGCGACAGACCTTCACTGAAGTTTCCCCACAATATGTAGAGTTGAAAACTTCTTTGAATTTTTCCCTTTTCTTGGTGGGTTCTGTAGTGTGAATGTCAGAGTGGAGGCTTCATTTATATTTTGTAGGGAAAGACTCTGGAAGCATGTCAGTTTCACACCGCCATCTTGGTTCTGCCATGGAAGTCCCCCATGATGTTGTTAATGTGTACATTAATTTTTGGTTCTGTTTCCTTCACTCAACATCAGATTCCATAAGTCATTCTATGCTTCTCTAGAGTCTGACCATTTATGATTTCTAATAGAATAATATTATTCCATAATATTTATAGACCATAACTTGTTTAATCATTTCCTGATTGATGGGCATTTCCTTGATTTCCAATTCTTTAACACTACAAAAAGCTCCTACAAATATTTTGAAACATGTGGCCTTTTCTCAATTTTAGGATTTCTTCTAAATATAGGCCTAGAATTAGAATTGCTTGGTCAAACAGAGAATTCTATTGTCCTTTGTGTTATTTCCTTATTGCTTGCTAGAACAGTTAGATTAGTTCAGAACTCCCCCAGCCAAGTATTAATGTCCCAATCCTCCCACAACCTCTCCAACACTTATCATTTTCCCTTCATGTCATCTTAGTCAATCTGATAGCTATAAGGTAAGACCTCAGAGTTGATATTTTTTTTGAATTGTAAAGATTATAATTATTGTGAGTTTTAAAATTTTTCCCCTAATCTTACTTCCCTCCTCTCCACAGCCCACAGAAGGTAATTTGCCATTCTTTACATTGTTTCCATGGTATACATTGATCCTAATTGAATGTGATGAGAGAAAAATCATATCCTTAAGGAAGAAAAATAAAGTATAAGAGATAGCAAGATCAGACAAAAATTATCAGTTTTTTTTCTCCCCTAAATTAAAGGTAATAGTCCTTGGCCTTTGTTCAAACTCCAAAGTTCATTCTCTGTTTACAGATCATATTCTCCATTACAGACAATGCCAAATTGTGCCTGATTGTTGCACTGATGGAATGAGCTAGTTCATCAGTTTTGATCATCGCTCCCATGTTGTTGTTAGGGTACACAATATTTTTCTGGTTCTGCGCATCTCGTTAAACATCAGTTCATGCAAATCCCTCCAGGCTTCCCTGAATTGCCATCCTTTCTGGTTTCTAATGGAACAATAATGTTCCATGACCTACATATACCACAGTTTGCTAAGCCATTCTCCAATTGAAGGACATTTAATTGATTTTCCAGTTCTTTGCCACCATAAACAGGGCTGCTATGAATATTTTGTACAAGTGATCTTTTTAGCCTTTTTCATCATCTCTTCAGGGTATATACCCAGTAGTGGTATTGCTGGATCAAAGGGTTAGCACATTTTTGTTGCCCTTTGGGTGTAATTCCAAATTTTTCTCCAGAAAAGTTGGATGAGTTCACTGCTCCACCAAAAATGTAATAGTGTCCCATATTTCCCACAACCTCTTCAACAATGATCGTTATCCTTTCTGGTGATATTGGTGAATCTGAGAGGTGTGAGGTGATACCTCAGAGAAGCTTTAATTTGCATTTCTCTAATAAGTAATGATTTAGAGCAATTTTTCATATGACTATGGATTGCTTTGCTCTCCTCATCTACAAATTGCCTTTGCATATCCTTGGACCATATGTCAATGGGGGAATGGCTTTTTTTTTAAATTTGGCTCAGTTCTCTGTATATTTTAGAAATGAGTCCTTTGTCAGAAACATTAGTTGTAAAGATTGTTTCCCAGTTTACTACATTTCTTTTGATCTTGGTTACAGTGCTTTTGTCTTTTTAAAAATTAATATAATCAAAATCATTTAGTTTGTCTTTAATGATGTTTTCCATCTCTTCGTCAGTCATAAACTGCTCCCCTATCCATGGATCTGACAGGTAAACTACTCCTCGATCTTCTAGTTGGCTTATAATATTGTTCTTTATGTCTAAATCCTGTATCCATTTTGATCTTATCTTGGTATACGCTGTGAGGTGTTGGTCTAATCTAAGTTTCTTCCATACTCATGTCCAATTTTGCCAGCAGTGTTTATCTAAGAGAGATAGTTTTTATCCCAATAGCTGGACTCTTTGGGTTTATCAAAAAGCAGATTACTATAATCATTTTATGCTATTTCACCTAGTCTATTCCACTTGTCCAACAATCTATTAATTAAGCCAATAGACAATTTTGATGACTAATGCTTTATAATATAATTTTAGATCAGGTAGGGATAAGCCACCTACTTTTACACTTTTTTTTCATTGAATCCCTGGAAATTCTTGACTTTTTATTTCTCCATATGAATTTGCTTACAACTTTTTCTAACTCATTAAAATAAATTTTTTGGAATTTAGATTGGTCGGACACTAACCAGGCAGATCAGTTTTGGTAGAATTGTCAGTATTTTTTATATTATCTTGAGCTATCCATGAGCAATTGATATTTTCCCAGTTTTGTAAATCTGATTTATTTTGTGTGAGAAGAGTTTTGTAATGGTTTTCAAAAAGTTTCTGAGTCTGCCTTAGCAAATAGACTCCCAGGTATTTTATATTGCCTGAGGTTACTTTGCATAGGATTTCTCTTTCTAATTCTTCTTGCTGTATCTTGTTAGTCGTATATAGAAAATCTGAGGATTTATGAGGGGTTTTTTTGGTATTCTGCAACTTTGTTAAAGTTATTCATTTTTTCCAGTAATGTTTGGATGTTTTTTTGGGATTCTCGGGATTCTCTAGGTATACCATCATGTCATCTGCAAAGAGTGATAGTTGCATCTCTTTCTACCCAATTCTAATTCCTTCACTTGCTCTTTGTTCTCTAATTGCTGAAGCTAACATTTCTAATATGATATTGAATAGTAGTGGTGATAATGGCATCCTTTTTACACTCCTGATATTATTGGGAATATCTCTAGTCATTTAGCCATTTAATATGATGCTTGTGGATGATTTCAGATAGATACTGCTTATTATTCTAAGGAACAGTTCATTTATTCATACACTCTCTAGTATTTTTTGGGAGGAATGGGTTCTGTATTTTGTCAAAAACTTTTTCAGCATTTATTGATATAATCATAAAATTTCTGATAGATTTGTTATTGAGATAATTAATTATACTAACAGTTTTCCTAATATTGAACTAATCTTGCATTCCAGGGAGAAATCCTACTTGGCCAAAATGTATTATCACACTGATAACTTGTAATCATTTTGCTAAAATTTTCTTTAACATTTTTGTATTGATATTCAATAGGGAGATAGGTCTATAGTTTTCTTTCTCTGTTTTAACTCTTCCTGGTTTAGATATCAGAACCATATTGATGTCATAGAAAGAGTTAGGCAGGGTTCTGTTTTCCCCTACTTTTCCAGAGAGTTTATATAGAATTGGAACCAATAGTTCCTTAGATGTTTGGTAGAATTCACTTGTGAATCCATCAGGACCTGGAAATTTTTTTCTTAGGAAATTCAATGACGGCTTGTCAAATTTCTTTTGCTGAGATAGGGGTGTTTAGGTATTTAATCTCCACTTTGTTTAACCTGGACAATTTATATTTTTGTAAATATTCATAAGCAAAATATATTTTACTCCAACTTTTTACCTTCTCTCTTTCTCTCTCTCTCTCTCTCTATCTATCTATCTATATACATATATACATATATGTATATATACACATCAAATGAGTTTCTTATAAGCAGTATATTGTAGGATTCTGGTTTTTAATCCACTTTGCTATTCACTTACATTTTAAGGGAAGGTTCATCCAATTCACATTCAAAGTTATAATTACTAACTCTATATTGCCCTCTGTTTGTATTTTTACCCTTTTTTACCCTTTATCCATTTTCCCCCAGTATTTTGTTTCTGAATACCACCCCTTCAGTATTTTCCCTCCTATATGAACCCCCTCCCCCTTTTCCCCTTTCCCTATTTTCCTTTTTTCTTCCCTTCCTTCTGTTAGTTCCTCATTGCTCCCCCTCCCTGTCTCTGTCCCCCTCCCCTTTTCCCCTTTTAATACTTGAACGGTAATATGTTTTAAGTTATTTGAGTGTATATAAGTTAACTTTAAACCAACACTGATGAGAGGAAGATTCAGGTGTTTCTCATCTCCTCCCTTCTTCCCCTCTATTACCAGAGAGTATCCATCACTTTTGAGTAAGAATATTCTCTCTAAGAGAGTTACAATTCTTGAGACTTATTATAGTCTTTTTCCAAAATAGGGATAAAGCCACTTTCCTCCCTTTGTGTAGCAGTCTCATGGATAAGTCTTGAGTGTTAATCACTTCTGCCTAAGTATATTTGCTCTGATAAAGT
Organism: Macrotis lagotis; assembly: GCF_037893015.1. Taxonomy (NCBI): domain Eukaryota; kingdom Metazoa; phylum Chordata; class Mammalia; order Peramelemorphia; family Peramelidae; genus Macrotis; species Macrotis lagotis. Next base: position 188,718,350 of record NC_133661.1, on the reverse strand, counting down.
TAATATTCTGAAGAGTTATGAGACTCTTTTTTTTCAATGCTGGTATATACCTAGTATTATCTTATTGAATAGCAGGCTTTTTTTCTTTACCCCTCACCCTTTTTACCTTTTCATGTGTCTCTTGAACCTCCTGCTTGATGACCAAATTTTTTTTCTTTCCCTCATTTTTTCATAAGGAATTGTTAAGTCTTCCATTTCATTAAATGTCCATCTTTTCCTCTGAAAGACAAGGCTCAGCTTTGCCAGATAGTGGATTCTTGACTGCATTTCAAGCTCCCTTGCTCTTCAGAATGGCTCATTCCAGGACCTTTGATCCCTTAGTTTTGATGCAGCCAGTTCCTGAATAATCCTTACTGTGCCTCTTTGGCATCTAATTTATTTATGACTGCTTGCAGGATTTCCTCTTTTATCTGATAGTTCTGGAATGTGGCCACAACATTCCTTGGTGTTTTCATTTTAGGATGTCTTAGAAGAGTGATGTAGTGTTTCAATAACTATTTTGCCCTCTGGTTCCATGATATTAGGGCAATTTTCTATGTCTAAATCTTGTAATATTAAGCCCAGGCTTTTTTTTCTCTTCAATGTTTTCAAGGAGCCCTATAATTCTCACCACTCCTCTTTTGTCAGGGTCAGTGAGTTTGCTGATGAGGTATTTTACATTTTCTTCTATTTTTTCTAATTATTGCTTTTGTTTAACAGGGTCTTGCTGTCTCATGAAGTCATTAGTTTCCACAGACTCCGTTCTTTTTTTAGAGATGAGTTTTCTCCATTTACCTTTTTAACTCCTTTTCCAATTGTTCAGTTCTATTTTTTGAAGGAGCTTTCCACTTGACCAATTGAGTTTTTGAGAAAATTATTTTCTTTTTGCATTTGCCCAGTTGAGGATCTGGGAGAATTATCTTCATTTTTTATTTGTCCAGTTGAGGATCTGAGAGAATTAGTTTCAGGTTGTATTTTTCCAATTGTATTTTCTGATGATTTGTTTTCTTGTTGCAAGGTGTTAATCTTCACTTGGGTTTATTTTCCCAAATTTTCCAATTAATTTTTAAACTACTTAGTCTTTCTGTGCTGGAGATCATATCATATTCGCCTCAGAGGTTCTAGGTCTCTCTGAGTTAGGGTCTTTGCCTTCTAAAAATTTTTCTATGGACCCTATTTTCCATTGGCCTTTCTTCTTTTTTCCTAAGACCTTGAGTTGGGGAGGGGCTGGTTCACAGAGGTTTGGTATTGCGTTCCCTAGAAGCTTTACTCATTTAATGTAATACCTCCAACTCTCCTGCAGGGTGTGCTGGTTGATTTCTCTGGAGTTTCTGTGACCTTAATTGAGGCCCTCTCCCTTGACCTGGAGGGAGTGGTTGAAGCTGTTAAATATTTTTTTCTTTGATAAATAGTGGACTGTACCCTGGGGTGAGGTGATCACTCTCCCTGTTGTCAGCTGAGGTGGTTCTGCTGCTCATAGGCCTGGGGCAGAGGTAGTTTGTAATTGTTTTTGTTCTGGAAAGAGGCTTCAGCTGAAATGGAGACTTGGACTCTGAGTTCCTCCTGACCAAAGAAGCCCAGAGATGATGTCTGCAGTTCTCCAGCACCAGAACTCTCCTTCTAGCCCTGATGATAAGCTTCTGAGGGTCAGCACAAACACCAATACCTTTGCTCCCTAGTTGACCCAAGCCCCCATGGTCAACTAGGCTCTAACCCCACCACTGATCAAGCTGGTCTGGTTCTCCAGCCCTCAGGATCCCAAGCTTCTACCCCTCTGCTATTCTGGGTAACCTGAGCCTAATCCAGGCTCCCAGGCTGTGTTAAGAGGTTTTAGAACTATGCCTGTCTTCTCTCTACCATCTTGACTGGAAGAGCCAAAGTAGTTTTAATTTCCACTTTTCTAATCAATAATGATTTGGAACATTTAACAGGGTCTTGCAGTCTCATGAAGTCATTAGTTTCCACAGACTCCATTCTTTTGTTAAAGGTAAGTTTTCTTCATTGACCTTTTGCAATACATTTTCCAATTGGTCAGTTCTGTTTTTGAAGGAACTTTCCATTTGACTAATTGAGGTTTTGAGAAAATTATTTTCTTCATTTGAAAACTGTCTATTCATATCCTTTGACCATTTATCAATTGGGGAATGATTTTTAACCTAATGAATTTGATGCATCAAACTAGTTTTTAAGGTATTCTTTTCACAATTTTTTTTTCCAATTTCCTGCTCCAAGTTGCTGATTTGGTTTTCATAATTTTTCTGCATTGCTCTTATTTCTCTTCTCAATTTTCCCTCTATTTCTCTTACTTGATCCTCAAAATATTTTTTGAATTCTTCCATAGTATGAGACCAATTGATGTTTTTCATGGAGTCTTTGGATTTAGAAGTTTTGACTTTTTTTTCTTCTGAGTGTATTTTAATCCCCCATGAGATCAAAGTAATTCCCTATGGTTGGATTTTTTCTTTCTGTTGCTTGCTCATTTCACTAACCTTTCACTTGATTTTAACTCTTTGTTAAAGTGGCGCTCTGCTGTCCCATATTTTTGAGGGGTTTTCAGTTATTTTGAGACGCACCCCTGTCCGGGGTCTTCTTCCCCGGACTCCCGAGTGAGCTCCTCAGTGGGCACTGCTTCAGGCGTCCCTGGTGTTTTCCCTCCCCCGGGGATCAGCGAGGAGGGACTCAGGCAGACACTTCTTCAGGAGGCATATGTTTTATTAGGTGCAGAGGGATCCCCCGAATAGCTCAGGGTGATGGCTAATATAGGGGGTTCGTTCTGGGCTGCCACCCCGATCCGCCCCGAGGGCAGGACCTACCACCCAATTGGAGCAATGGACACAGGCCAACCAGGTGAAGCCACTGCTCCCCTTAAGGAACCGTGTCTTCTTTAGATTGGCCTGACCTCACTCTCGGGGAGGTCCTATCCACTCAGGCGGTCAGGGCCGACCCCCGACAAACTCCCCCTTTTTGTTTAACACAATTAGCGCCCCACCTGCTTATGGGGGGGGCAGAGCACCCTGGCTTGGCTCGGTCAGTAATCACACAGGGGCTGCCCGAGCCCGGCGATGGCGTGGGCCTAGAAGGTCCGCCTTCAATGCCTCCAGAGAACGAGAAAAGATGAAGAACAATAGTTTCAGGATACATGGGAAAAAGAGACAAATCACAATAAACATTCCTACAGCCGGCAAGAAGGAAAACAACCATCTCAGGTGGAGGGCACCCGTAAACCATTTTAGAAAGGAGTCTTCTTGATCATCCCACTCAGCTCTGAAATGGGAGGAAATGTTGTTGAGCTGGGCTATCAGCATATCTAATTGGTGGATGTCATTGGAGGTGTTGTAGGCTAACATCGCCCCCTGTAATGCCTGTTTAACTCTACCCCAGTCTGATGGGAACTGTGACATATTTACAGGCAAATTAAGCACACAGAGAGGCTGATACTTATAATGGCATTGAAGTTTCATGTACCCTGCCATAAGGGCCAGTCTATCCCCTAACCAGAGGACTGTTGTTTCCAATGCTCCTATTTGCTTCTGTAGAAGGGAGTCAACATGTTGCTGGTAATGCCAGAGGGAGACCTGGTTTGTTATGAATGTTTGGATAGTAGAAGCTAACATAGTCACCTCACTCTCTAGTTCCTGGATCTGCCATTCCTCATACATCTCAACAGCCAAGTTCACCAAACTCAAAGCATCCCCGATCCCATCCCTCCTAGTACGTAACAACTTTTCCCCCAACACTGCACGGTACAATTTTTTCACCAAAGAATCAGCGGGGGACAACGCAAAATCTTCTGCTTTGACAGGTAGGAGTTGGTAGGGAGGGGATACAGCTAGGAACACAGCATACCCAGTATGATTATACCGTAAAACATTTGTAAAAATCGGGTCAGTACAAGTGATGTTAAAAAAGGGGTAAACCAGCGGACTCCCCCTTTAGTTGAATAGTCAGGTTAGCAGGGGGACAAAGAAGGAAGAGAGCGTCCGGAGGGGTGTGCGCGGTGGCGCTCAGCCGGTAGCACAAGCGGTCTGTGCCGTCCTTGGTTTGATGGCAAGAGCTGTTAAGAGTCTTAAACACATTATACCATTGTTGGAATGAAAAGTCATGACAGGCATCGTCATTACGAGGGCATGGCCACAGGCGAAAAGAGGCGTTCACTCCTCCTAAGGCCACTCCTATTTTCCAGAGGTCGGGATGCATCTGTCCATATGGTAAGGCAACAGGAGTGGGAGAGGGTCTCATGGTGTACATGGTGTGGTTCCGCTGTCCATCCCAAAACCATAACTCAGTGTTGTTAGGTAGCCCAAGTGGTCCTAGTCTTGGGATGCCCGTGGAGCAGGGTACTGTAGGTATGAATACTTGCGAACGGTGGCCTATTGGGCAGGGTGGTAGGGAATGTAAAGTCACTATGGAATTAGAATTCTCCGGAGGGTGCTGCTCAATGGCCATGAATGAAAGATTAACCGCAGCAGTATGGTTGTTCAGGTCCGGAATCGGCCTCGGAGTTTCTGTGCTGTTGTATGGCTCTAAGGGTATACAATGATTCTTAACAGAGGTTCCGTTATCTGGGGAAGAGGAGGTGTTCCCACCCGGCCATAGCCCGTGTGGAGGACGGGCTACCACACAAATAGGCGTGGTAATGGAGAGCAGGGTGAGGGGCTTCTTTAATGGTCTTTCCATCGGTATAGGTAATGTACCGTGTTCATGTAAGCCCAGCACAATGGTGGCGTTGCCATGCAACTTTAATGGCACTGTCTGGCTCCCCCATCCCATTATACGAAGGGACGGTACTCCCCTCGCAACAGCCCAATATGTCTCTCCTCGTTCATCAGCAGCCCTCCGTATAGGAGAGGTCAGATTGTACCACTTCCCACCCTTGCCCCAAGGAAGAGGGGTGGCGGGTTGCAATCCACATAGCAAACCCATGATACTTAGCCATACAGGAGCTTGTGTCTTCATAATTCTTCGTGTCCTGCTAGGTCGTTGCCTTCTTCTGCTCCGATATCTTTTCCTTCGTCTCTTCATAGGCCCTGGTCCATTTGACGGGCACCCAGCGTGTTCCCTCACCTGTTTGGAGACATAAGAATCCCTTTCCCCACACCTTAACCTGTGCAGGGCCGTGCCAACGACCCTCCTCATCTCTCCACCAAACTGTGGTCGGACTTTGCAAGTGTGCTTTTTTATCATGTTTTTGTGTTTGTTGTTCATCATGTTTTTGTGTTTGTTGTTCATGTTTTTGTGTCTGTGTTGATGTTGACAGCATCTGTTTCATGGCAGGGGTGATGCCTTGTTCATTATCAATCAAATAATTCCTAGTGAATACTGCTGTTGCTACCTGGGCTGCAGTGAGCCTACCACGCACTCCCCCTTTTTGTTTAATGAGAGTGCGCTTCAAGGATTGATTGGCACGCTCCACGATGGCTTGACCGGTGGGGTTGTAAGGGATACCGGTAACATGGGTGACACCGAATTGGTGGCAGAAGCGAGCAAAAGCAGAGGAGGTATAGGCCGGGCCGTTGTCGGTTTTTAACAACCGAGGTATCCCATGGGTGGCAAAGCAGTGAAGGCAATGAGCTATCACATGGCGTACAGCCTCACCAGGCTGCAAAGTGGCCATAATAAAGTTAGAAAAAGTGTCCACAGTGACATGAATCAGGCTGGCCTGAAAGTGGGTGACATCCATCTGCCAAATGTCATTAGGGGCCAGGCCCCGGGGGTTGGTGGCATGTACAAGCGGGGCAGGGCGGAAAGGGACACAATGCCTGCATTGTCGGACAATGCGACGTGCCTCTTCCTTAGGAAGACCATAAAGCCGTGCAAGTGTTTTTGCTGGGAGATGAAATGTGTCATGAACAATAGAAGGATCTGCATACATGACTATCTCACTTTTGATATCAGGGTCAAGGAGAGCCGAGTCAGCTATGGCATTCCCTGAGTATATTGGGCCAGAAGTGGACACATGAGATCTGACATGTAAGACATAGAGGGGGTCAGAGCGGTGTAGGAGAGACCGTTGTGCTTGGTGTAAAAGATCTATGACTGCAGAATTGGACAAAGAAAGATCTGCTAGAGCTAACTGTTGCAATAAGACAAAGCAGTAATAGCTATCAGTGATTAAGTTAAAAGGCTCATAAGCACACAGTTCTAAGGCTATCACAATGGCCTGCAATTCATTCTTTTGAGCTGAGGTATATGGGGTTTGTAGCACCTTCAATATCTTCTTGTCTGGAATATAAATAGATGCTCTATGGTGTTTGGTAGCATCCGTAAAAACATTGACTCCCTGTACTGGCTGAGGAACTACAGGGTTGGAGGGATACTTCAAAGGGAGTTGCAACCATCCTCGTAATGAGGGAGGTGGATGACCCTGAGAAGTGGGATAAATAGACAATAACATGGCCCACTCCTCAGAGTTCTGTGCTAGATGAGTAAGTATTGCAGGATCCTCTTGGAGCAGTAATATAGGAATGGTACCAAAAATAGTGATTGCAGCTTCCGCTGCTTTCAAAAGGAGTTGTGCGTCCACTTCAAACTTGGAGGGTATAGACTTCATGGATTTAGATGAATGTACCCATTGTAAAGGACCTGTAACTTGGAACACTACTCCGGCCTTACCCAATGAAGGATGACACACCAGAGTTACATAAACTGGAGCGGCTGGATCTAATCGGGCAACAATGGATGTGGATGCTAAGTCCTGTATCTGAGTAACAGCTTCCCTGGCTTCAGGGGTCCATGTACGAGGCGAGTTCAAATCAGATGAGCCTTTTAAAATATTATACAATGGATACATCATATCATTGGAAATAGGAACTACATTCCTCAGCCATTGGATTGAACCAATTAATTTCTGAAAGTCATTTAATGTAGAAACTTGAGCTGTATCAATCTTAGGAGATTTCTTCACTAAATCCTTGTATACCTGATGTCCTAAATATGTGTAGGGAGGTTCTGTTTGTATCTTTTCAGGGGCAACTTGTAACCCATATGCTGCTAGGGCTGAGGTAATCTTTTGTAAAATAAGCGAGACATCAGTCCGGTGGGATGCAGAAATTAATATGTCATCCATATAATGAATAATAATGGCTCCTGAGTGTTCTCGCCTAATGGGCATCAAAATCTGTGCAACATAAACCTGACATAGAGTGGGACTGTTTGCCATGCCTTGTGGAAGGACTTTAAACTGAAAACGCTGAGCAGGTTCTTGATAATTTACAGCAGGTACACTAAAGGCAAAGCGTTGTCTATCTACAGGGTTAAGGGGTATACTATAAAAACAATCCTTTATATCTATAACAGTTATGGGCCAAGTCTTTGGAATGGCAACTGGAGAAGGCAACCCAGGCTGGGTGGTACCCATAGGTTGTAGAGTGGCATTTACTTTTCTTAGATCTACTAACATTCTCCATTTCCCACTTTTCTTTTTGATTACAAAAACTGGGGAATTCCATGGGCTGGTGGATGGCTCTACTTGTCCAGCCGATAAAAGTCCTTGTACTATGTTAGCAAGGGCCTGTAATTTCTCTTTTGTGAGGGGCCACTGATCTACCCAAACCGGTTTGTCAGATCTCCAAGTCAGTGGTATGGGTTGCGGCCCTCCAGTGACCCCTAGTGGTTTAAAGCTGTGTCTGTAGTCAGAGACAAGCCCAAATTTTGCAAAACATCCCTCCCCCATAGGGACATAGGAATAGTAAGTACCAAAGGGCGGAAAATCCCTGCTATATCATCACTTTTCCATTTTAGAAATCTTAGAGACTTTTTCGCCAAAGTTCCTCCTGAAACTCCCGTGATATCTTGGGGAGTTTTTGAAAGTTCCCAACAGGGCTGCCAATCTTTTGTGGATATGACCGAGACATCAGCACCTGTATCAATTAAACCTACAATCTCTCTTCCCTCCACTATAAGTGGTAAAGTGGGACGGTGGGCTGATATAGCCTGTGTCCATGCCACAAATGTGTCCTCATTGGTACACTCTCTCCAATCCTTATCTATCCAGGGGAGGGAAATAGCAAGAGCAACAGTCTCACCGCCTTTTAGTTCTATTGGATAATGGTGGGGATTTGTAACAGTTATAGAAGTCTGGCCTGGGCTTAGGAGCTGTGTGTGGACAATGACCTGGGGAGCGAGAGCAGTTCCAATCACTAAACGGTGGAAGTCCCTAGGGGAGGCTTTAACAGTAGTCGTAGTCCATGGGCTCAATTCTGTGCTCTCTGAGAGGGGAATAGTAACCGAGGGATTTAATAGGTCAGCCCTGGGGTCGGGCCCTCGGCTTCCCGACCCCTCTTCCCGTTTCCCTGCGACCCATCATTGCTATACTTCTTATTTTTCTGTCTACAATGCTTTGCTATATGACCAGGTTTACCACAGACAAAGCACTTCATTGCACTCTTCTGGGAATTACGGCACTCAGCTTGAAAGTGACCGGCCTTCCCACAACGAAAACAGTTTCCTTTGCCCTTTGATCTAGGCACCAAGCTTGTGGTTTGTAAAGCATCAACGAGGAGGTTAATAGAGGTTTGGAGAGGATCCGGTGGGGGTTCCTCGTCTAGGGCCTTATCAATTATCTCCTCTAAGGAGGGGTCAGCAGGAAGAGTAGCTAGCAAGCCTTTTGAATGAGTTAGCCCTCCCTTTATCAACTGAATGATTAAAGGCTGTGCTGCATTTCCTGTCCCGAATTTCCCTTCCACAGTAGTCTGCACTCTGCTGATAAAATCTACAGCAGACTCCTTGGCTCTCTGTTTCAGCTGCTGCAGGGGAGTCGAGGCTGCTCGAGCCAGTTTGTTCAGGGCATTCAGTCCTGCTATCTGCACTGCCCTGACAATGGGTTCTGAAAGTTGTAATTGAGCCTCCACAGTGTTAAACTGGCCACATCCAATGAGTTGATTAGTTACTAAATCAGAATTATTTGGGTCTATGATCTCAGCCTGTAGCCTGGCCTCTCTGCGCCAGTAGGCAGCCCAGGCGGTGTAATGTGATGACTCTAACACCGCTTGTAAAGTTTCATCCCAATCCATGGGGAGCCAGGCGGCAGTCTGAGTGTTAGAACTTATGAGCCGTTTTACATAGGCAGATCCTGGCCCATAATTATGGACTGCCTCTCTGAGATCTTTGATAAATTTGTACGGTATTGGGCGGCGAACTCTAACCTGTTGGCCGTTTTCTCTTTGCACAAATATTGGGTAAGCAGCTGCTGAGGAGGTAAGATAGTCTAGGTCTTCTTCCTCTACTTCCTCCCCATCCTCCAAAGCCTTATGAATGGCCTGCTGTAAACGAGTCCGGCGGGGTGCCTGTCTGGGGACGGTTGCCCCAGACCCTTCCTTTCCTGTTATCAGCACGTGGCTCCAGCCATCTGCACCCTGTCCGCAGATCCCTTGCCATTCTGTATGTTTGCCCTTTTGTTCTAAAATCTTACTATCACTTTTTACCGGGGCAGGCGATCGACTCGCAGCAGCCAGTTCTTCCCAAGGGTATTTGGGGGCTGGTTCCCTCCGGTCATCAAGCCCCTCATCTGGGGGCGGGGGCCATTCAGGTTCCCCCAGTAATGAGGGTCCTGTTTGTGATTCTCCGGACACGGCTCCTTGTGGGGGCTGCGGGTCAAGGGCTGCAGCCACCACGGAGTAAATTACAAAGTCTGTGTCCGTTAGAAAGCCAGGTTTTTCTGTGTTGTAAGAGGACATTTGAGTTCCTACCACTCTCCACTTCTGAGGGTCAATGCCGGTGTGGGAGACCCAAGGAGAGACAACCAATATTTTTTCCACCCAATCCTTACATTCTTTTATACGGACTCTTATACCATGAGTCTTTACTAGTGCATGTACTTGACATGCTAATACTCCTGAATCCTCTGGCTGTAAATGCTTAGACATTCCTTTGCCCATCTTTACTCCCTCTAGGTGTCCCGTGGACCTAGGGTGTCTGCCTCTTCTGTTTTTACTTAAACAGGCTTACCTCACTCGGCGGGGTCTTCGGGTGTCCCTGTTCGGGGGCCAGTTCTGTCCGGGGTCTTCTTCCCCGGACTCCCGAGTGAGCTCCTCAGTGGGCACTGCTTCAGGCGTCCCTGGTGTTTTCCCTCCCCCGGGGATCAGCGAGGAGGGACTCAGGCAGACACTTCTTCAGGAGGCATATGTTTTATTAGGTGCAGAGGGATCCCCCGAATAGCTCAGGGTGATGGCTAATATAGGGGGTTCGTTCTGGGCTGCCACCCCGATCCGCCCCGAGGGCAGGACCTACCACCCAATTGGAGCAATGGACACAGGCCAACCAGGTGAAGCCACTGCTCCCCTTAAGGAACCGTGTCTTCTTTAGATTGGCCTGACCTCACTCTCGGGGAGGTCCTATCCACTCAGGCGGTCAGGGCCGACCCCCGACACACCCCCACCATTGGACCTGCAAGTTCTCAATTCCTCCAAGGTCTTATTTGTGACTATGACTACTCTTCTGGAATATGCTCTATTCTGTAGATGACCATAAGCACTACTTTCTGTGAGTGGGTCTCTGCTCTGCTGCAGGCAGTAAACTCTATTGTGCTTCTCCTTTGCCTTCTGAAAGGGTCCCAGACTGCAACCTGTATCTGATTATGGACAAAGCCATATAGTACTGCCTCAGAGATAGCAAAGAGCTCTCTGCAATTTCCCCAACCTCCTTGCCATATGTGAGTTTAGCACTCTGAAACTAACTGAAAGCAAAAGTCTGTCAGACTCCCTACAGGGAAGTGCCTCCCCAGACCTCTTTCTGGTCCTCTAGGGGCTGGGTCTGAATTGAGACCTGGACTGTACTGGACTCTGCTCTCACTTTGGTGAAGTAGAGTTTTCCTGCTGACCTTTGAAGTTGTCCCTGGCAATCTCTGGGCTGAGGGAGGTCTGAAAACTGCCACTGCTGCCATGGACCCAGGGCCCCTGTAGTCCATTCTTAGATGATTGGACCCAGATTGGTCTGGACTGATGCCAGCTTTTTCTAACTCAGGTGCAACAGACTCTTCCCATGGATCTTCAAAGCAGCTAAAAAATTGTTTCACTCAGCCTTTTTATGGGTTCTGCCATTCTAGAATGTGGTTGAAGTTATTATTTAAATTAATTTAAGGTCATTTGGGGAGAACTAAGACAAATCTATGCCTTTATTCTTCCATCTTGGCTCTTCTCATTTCTCTAACTAATAATGATTTCAAGAAATTTTTTATGACTCTAGATAACCTTGACTTCTTTTTCTGAGATTTACCCTTCCATATCCTTTGGCCATTTATTATTTGGGAACTGACTTTTTTTTATGAATTTCACTCAAGTGTCTATATATTTTAGAATTGAATGCTTTGTCAGAAACAATTGTGGTAAAAATAGTTTCTCCACCTACTACATTTCTTTTACTCTTGCTGCAGCAGTTCTGTTTGTGTAAAAATTATTTAATTTAATATAGTCCAAATAATTTACTTTGTATAATATTCTCTATCTCTTCTTTGGTCATAACTGATCCCCTTTTCATAGATCTGAAATTTTATCTATTCCTTGTTCTCCTAAATGGCTTAAAATATACTCTTATTTATCTAAATCCTGCACCCAATTTGAACTTATTTTTTCATAGGATATAGATGTAGATCTATGCCTAGTTTCTGCTATAATATCTTCCAGTTTTTCCAGAAGTCTTTATTGAAGAGTGAATTATTATCCCAGAAGCTGGAATATTTGGATTCATCAAACAGATTACTATAATCATTTCCTGCTGCCTATTTGGCACTTAATCTGTAGTACTAATGCACCACTTTATGTCATAGCTGGTACCAAACTGTTTTGTTGACTGATAATTTACAATATAATTTTAAGTCTGGTATGGCTAGGTCATCTTCCTTTGCATATTTTTTAATTCCCTTGATATTCTTGAATTTTTGTTCCTTCATCTGAATTTAGTTATTATTTTTTTCCTAGCTCGCTAAGCTAATTTTTTGGAAGTTTGATTGGTAGGGCACTAAATAAGTAATTTAATTTAAGTAGGATTTCCATTTTTTTATTATATTAACTCAACCTACCCATGTGCAATTGATACTTTTCTAGTTATTTAGATGTGACATATTTGTGTGAAAAAATGCTTAAAATTGTTTGCATAAAGGATCTGAGTTTGACTTGGCATGGTTATGCCCAAGTATTTCATATGGTGTGAATTTATTTTAAATGGGATCTCTTTTTCTATCTGGTGCACTGTATCTTGCTAGTAATTTATGGAGATTCTGAGAGTTTATAGGGGTTTATTTTCATTCCCATGACTTTGCTAAAGATACTAATTGTTTCCAATAGTTTTTAAGATGATGTTTTGGGTTCTCTAAAAATTAGAATGTACCATCATATCATCTGCAAAGAATAAGAGTTTCATTTCTTCACTATCTGTTCTGATTACTTCAATTTCTTTTTCTTCTCATTGCTAAAACTAATATTTCTAATACAATATTGAATAATTATTTCACCCCTGATCTTATTGGAATGTTTCTAACTTCTCCACATTACATACAATGCTTCTTGATGGTTTCAGATAGATAGAGCTCACCATATTTTTTTTAAGTTTGTTTTTTTTTTGTAAGGCAAAAGGGGTTAAGTGGCTTGCCCAATGCCACACAGCTAGGTAATTATTAAGTGTCTGAGAACCCAGGTACTCTTGACTCCAGGGCTGGTGCTTTATCCACTACGCCATCTAGCCACACCTATTACACCACCTATCCGCCCCTACTACACCACCTAGCCGCCCCTATAGAGCTCACCATTTTAAGGAACATTTCATTTGTTCCTATACTTTCTAGTGTTTTTAGTAGGAATGGGTACTTTTTCTCAAAAATTTTCAACATCTATGGAGATAACCTTTTCATTCTTATTGTTTCTTATTGATATGGTCAATTATTGAACTAACCCTGCATTCCTGGAATAAACAACTTGAATATAGAGATGCAAGTAATGACTCGTTGCAATTGGTTTTTTAATATTTATTTTAAAATTTTTGCCTCAGGATCTTCTGGAGCAGAGCCAAGATGGTGGCATGAAGTTAGTTTATTCCCAGAGCTTTTCCCTAGCAAATATTTATGAAACCACTTCACTGCCATTAAAGCTACAGATTCCACCAAGAAAAAGAGAAGATCCAAAGAAGTTTTGATGGTAGATATTTTGAAGAATCTCCAATGAAGATCTATCTCTTGAGAGGAATAGAGTAAATAAATCCAAGTGAGGGTGGAGAGGGGAAAGAAAGCAGGAGGATTTAAGTCACAGTGCAGTCTAAGTTCCAATAGCTTGACAACAACATACAAGGTACCAGCAGCTTAATATCAAACCAGCAGAGAGGGTCCAACTCCAAACAAAGTCTGAAGCCTGGGAAAACCAGGGCAAAAGATGGAATTGTGTTGGGAACAAACCATTGAATAGGCAAAAACTTGACATGAAGGAGGAAATAAACCTCTGCAAAGGCAAAGCCTAATTTGCATAGGCAACATCCTGGCCAACATTAAGCTGGAGATCACGCCCCAACTCTAGCATAAAAAGCTTCGATCTATACAAACCTATAGCCTAGGACCAGAACTAAAACAACAAAAATAAACAAAAAAGCTAAAAGAGAACTCATTATAGAAAGCCCCTTTGAAGATAAATGTGATAACAATGCCATGCGAGAAGAAGAAATCAGTGAAAAATTACTCACAGGGGAAGTGTCAAAAGAGTTGGACTCAATTCCAAAAGTTCAAATAAGAACTTTAAAAAATAATTTAATACCAAAGTAGAGAGGAAGAAGAAAAATGTTAAAAGAAATGAGAGTCATGCAGGAAAATGTTTAAAAAATGACCAAAGAAATCAACTCTGTTAAAAGTAAAAATAACCAACCAGAAATGAAAACAAAAATTAATTGAATAAAATAAAACTCTAAAAATTAAAATTGAACAAATAGAAACCAATGAACTCATGAGAATAAAATGTTCCATCAAATAAAATAAAAACACTGAAAAACTGAAGAAAATGTAAATTACTTTTTAGCAAAAACAAATGACCTGAATATAGATCTAGAAGAGATAATTTAGGAAGCATCAGACTACTAGAAAATCTAAATCAAGGGCAGCTAGGTTGTGCAGTGGATAGAGCACCAGCACTGGAGTCAAGAGGACCTAATTTCAAATTCCACCTCAGACACTTAATAATTACCTAGCTGTGTGGCCTTAGGCAAGGCACTAAACCCCATGGCCTTGCAAAAAACAAACAAACAATAAAAAACAAACCTTGGGGCTGCTAGGTGGCACAGTGGATAAAGCACTGGCCCTGGAGTCAGGAGTACCTGGGTTCAAATCCAGTCTCAGACACCTAATAATTACCTAGCTGTGTGGCCTTGGGCAAGCCACTTAACCCCATTTTCCTTGCAAAAAAAATCTAAATAAAAAAAAGAACCTGATAAATATCTTGGAGGAAACTATCAAAGAAAATTGTCCAAATATGCTAGAACAAGAAGACAATATATAGCCATTGAAAGAAATTACAGAAACCCTCCAGAAAAAAAGACCCAGGTTAAAAACTCTAAGGACTGTTATAGCCAAATTTCAGAACTCTCAAAAAAGAAGAAAATTCTGGAATCAGTAAAAAAAAATAGTTTAAATATAAAGGAAACACAATCATACTCACATAAGGAGTTATCAGCCCCAACACTGAAGGACTGGAGGACCTGGTATGCCATATATTAGAGGGCAAAGGACCTGGGATAACAACCCAGAATTTACTACCTTGCAAAATTCAGCATTTATTGTTAGGGGGAAAGGTGGATGTTCAACAATATAGAGGAATTTAAAAATTTCTCAACAAAAAGACCAGAACTGAACAGAGAATGTAATCATCAAATACACTACTCATAAGTCACATCAAAAGATTAATGAGAAGAAGAGGGATAAAACAAAACAAAGCAAAACAAATGTTAGTCAAGACCATCAAATTGTATACAACCCTAAAGGGGAAGATATAACTATAACTCTTGAGAATCGTACTTCTCTTCAGATAAGTAAAGGGTCAAATATAATTGAAGAGATTGGACTTAGAAGATATGTGTACAGTTGGGTCTTGTCTCTCTATTGAAGAGGTCAAAGATGAAATCACTATGCTTGAGACAAAAAAAAAATCCCGATGAAAAGCAAGGGTGTTTACTCTAAACTCAAGTGTCTCAATTTCCTTTGACCTGCTGCTCTCAGAAAGTTTAACACTTTCTCTGAAAAGGACACCATAATTTGGGCATCCTGAGTCACTGTCTCCCATAACTTATAATCAATTGAAAAGTTCTAAGTAAGATATTACTAGGTTCCCAGGACTTGAAGGTTTTTGAGATTCTTATAGTTAATTAAATCATGATTTGACTTAATCCAGACTTTACTTAACAAAGGATTAAGTACCTTGTGTGTGGGGTAATTGTCAGAGAAAATATGCCTAGGGGGGATGGATACAATGAGTTTATAAAGTGACTTGGCTTTAGGTGATAACTTTGGTTCTTGAGGATTGTGTAACCTTGGAGGATAATTAAAAAAGGGAGTAAGGTAAAAATGATTTTAATTGTATCTAACTCAAGAATATTTAAAAGTGTACTTTTAATGAAACAGAAGATAAGAGAGTACTTGAGTACTTGGTGACTTTGGGTAATGCTGCTTATCAAACAATCAAGCAATCAAACAATGAATCTGTGATGGTACTTTGAGGACTCCTATAGCTTAGCAAGCAAGTAATTAATCAAGTTTAATTGATGATGCTTGATTAATAGTTCTTGAGAGTTAAATAACACCAGGTGAAAAGGCATAAAGATTTATAATTTGAGATGGAAAGAAAGGGGGGGGGGGGGCAGCTAGGTGGCTCAGTGGATACAGCACTGGCCCTGGAGTCAGGAGTACCTGAGTGCAAATCTGGCCTCAGACACATAATAATGACCTAGCTGTGTGGCCTTGGGCAAGCCACTTAACCCCACTGCCTTGCAAAAAAAAAAGAAGGGAGGGTATGAACATTGAAGAAATTCTATTCAATGAGTTTTGCCCAGAGAGGGAATAAGATATATTCCCCACTTGGGTTTATAAATCTATCCTCCTCTACAGGGAAGGGGAGAAGGAAAAGATAAGTGGGGGGAAGGGAATGAGAAAAGGGAAAGTGAAGGTAAAGTGAAAATAAATCAAAAATTTAAATTTTAAAAGAAAAGTTAAAGGGGAAAGTAAATACACCTTTAGTGAGGAGGAATAGGAGGAAAGGAAAGAGACAAATATAAATGGATAAAGATAACATGAAGAGAAATAAAGAATATTAATCTTATCTGTATATGTAAATGGGATAAACTGACCCATAAAACAGAAGTGGACCAGCTTGGATTAAAAAACAGAATGCTTCAATATTTGTTTACAAGAAACACATCTGAAGCAGAGTGATACACAGAGGGTAAAGGTAAGAGGATGTAGAAAAATATATTATGCTTCAGCTGAAGTAAAAAAGAATCGGGATGATCCTGCTCTCAGATACAGTAAAAGCAAAAATCAATATTAAAAGGCATAAGAAAGGAAACTACATCTTCTTAAAAGGCACCATAGATAATGAAGCTATATCATTATTAAACATGTGTGCACCTAGAGGTATAGGATCTAGATTCCAAGAGGAAAAGGTGAGTGAATTACAAGGAGACATAGATAGGAAATCTTTAATAATGGGGCACCTCAATCTCCCTTTTTCAGAACTAGATATATCTAACCCAAAACAAATAGGAAATAAGTAAACAAGGTGAATGAAATCTTAGAAAACTTAGATATGATAGACCTTTGGACAAAACTTAATGGGGATATAAAAGAATATACCTTTTTCTCAGCAGTACATGGCACCTATGCCAAAATTGATCATGTATTAGGGCATGAAATCCTTATAATCAAGCAGGAAGGCAGAAATAAGGAATGTATATTGCTCAGACATGATGCAAAAAATATTATATGTAATAAAATGTTCCCAGGAAGATAAATCATAAACTAATTGGAACCTAACTACCTTAATTTTAAATAGTAAGTGGACCAAATGATAGAAATAATCATTATATCCAAGAAAATCATAAAAATGAAATATCATGCCAAAATTTATGGGATGCAGCCAAGGCAGGTTTGAGGAGGAGAACTTTATATTTCTATATGCTTATATACCTAAAACATAGAAAGAGGGGAAGAATGAATTAGATTTGCAACTAATAAAGTTAGAAATTAACAAATTAAATATCACCAATTTAATATCAAATTAGAAATTCTGGAAATCAAAAGAAAGATTAATAAAATTGAAACAAAGAAAACCAATGATCTCATAAATAAATCTCAGAACTGGTTTTATGAAAAAAGTCAATAAAATAAATAAACTTTTGGTTAATCTGATTAAAAATAGAAAGTAAATAAACAAATTACCAAAATCAAAAAATGAAAAGAGTGAACTACCTTCCATTGACGAGGAAATTAAAGAGATAAGGCAGAGCTACTTTGCAAAACTGTGTGCCAGTAAATTTGATAATCTGAATGAAAAGGATGAATATTTACAAAAATATAAACTTCCCAGACTAATAGCAAAGGAAAAAACATACTTAACCCCATTTCAGAAAAAGAAATTAAAGAAATCATCAACAAAGTCCCTAAAAAAGTCTCCAGGTCCAGATGAATATGCCAGTGAATTCTACCAAACATTTAAAGAATAATTACTTTTCTAAGTAAATTATTTTAAAATATAGGAGCAGAAGGCATTCTTTGAAATTTCTTTTATGACACCAACATGGTAGTGATTCTTAAACCAAGAAGAACTAAAACAGTCAAAGAAAATTATACACCAATTTCCCTAGTGCACATTGATTTAAAAAATCTTTAATAAAATTTTAGCAAAGGGATTACAGCAAATATATTATGAGGATAATATACCATGATCGGGTAGGATTTTTATCAGGTAGGCAGGGAGGGTTCAATATTAGGAAAACACTCAACATAATTGAACATATCAATATCAAATCTGACCGAAATCCTGTGATTATCTCAATAGACACCTAAAAAAAATCACTCCTAATCTGTGGACTGGAGCTCTCCCCAGTCTTCTCACTCTCTATATCACAAAGACTTTTTCACTCACCACTGCAGTTCTCAGGTTAGTCCCTCTGCCTCACCCTACCCTTGCTCTGCATCTCTGATTTCTGACCTGGACATGCCTATCGCCCCTCCCCCCCAATGAAAGTCTTTGCTGGAAGATGTTCCTGACTATTCTAAGAGCCTTAATTCATGTTGGTTCTGAGGGAAATCCAGGCAAGTTTAAACAGTGCCTGGCTTCTCTCTGCCAACTTTGACTAGAACCACAATTGACATCAATGCTTTAAGCAGAGTAAAGTTACTTTTCTTTTTCTCTTTTTTTAAAACTTTTCTTGCAAATTACATGTAGAGATATTTTCAATGTCCATTTTTGTTAAATTATCTCCATTCATCTCTTCCCTCCACTGTCGCCAAGACAGTAATAATTATGTTTATAATTTTCATCCTTCATTTTCAAAGAAGACCACTGCATCAGGGAGGTGATGCCATGACAAGCACACAAATTTGATTTTGAATGCGGTAAGTCTCCATTCTTATTTTCTCCTCCAGAGTCATCTGAATCCAGTGGTCAGATATAAATCAGGATGACTGGAGATGGCCCTGGATGCAGGACAATAAAGGTTAAGTGACTTGTCCAAGGTCACACAGAAAGAGTCAAGTGTCTCAGGCTGGAATCAAACTCCTGTCCTCTTGACTCCAAGGTCAGTTTTCTACCCACTACTCCACCTAGTTGCACTCCTCCCCCAAGACAATAAGCAATCTGATAAAGATTATATTCAAAATCATGTTAAACATATTTCTATATTAGTCATTCTATGAAAGAAGAATCAAAACAAATGGGGAAAACCTTAAGAAAAATAAATTAAAAAGTGTAATAAAATAGTATCCTTTGAATTCCATTCAAACTTCATAATTTGGAATTTTCCATCATAAGTCTTTTAGAACTGTTTTGGTTCATTGCTAAGAAGACCAAGTCTCTCATAGTTGATCACCCCACAATGCTGGTATTACTGTGTACCATGTTCTCCTGGTTTTGCTCACTTCATATTGCATCAGTTTAAGTAAATCTTTCTAGGCTTTTCAGAAATCTACCTGCCCATCACTTTTTATGGAACATTAGCATTTGGTTACATTAACATATCAGAACTTGCTCTACCATTCCCCAATTGATGAGCATCCCCTCAATTTGAAATTTTTTACCACCACAAAAAAGCTAGAATATATATTTTTTGTACTTGTGGGTCCTTTGTTTCATTTTTTTCTAAAATCTTTGTGATATAGACTTAGTAGTGGCATTGTTGGATCAAAGGATTTAATCAGTTTTATAGTACTTTGGGCATGATTTCAAATTACTCTCCAGAAAAATTTGATCCCAAATCCCACCAAAAATGCATTGGTGTGCCTGTTTTTCACATCCTCTCCAACATTCATCATTTCCATTTTCTGTGTTATTCAGTGAGATAGTTCTCAAGTAGTACATCAGAGTTTTTATTTATATTTTCTCTATTAAATAGTTATTTAGAATATTTTTTAAAATGACCAAAGATAGTTTTAATTTCTCCATCTGAAAACTACTTGTTTATATCCTTTAGTCATTTATCAAATTGTGAAGACTTGTATTCTTATAAATTTGACAGTTTTATATATATATATATATATATATATATATATATATATATATTTTAGAAATGAGCACTTTATCAGAAATACTGACTGTAAAAATTGTTCCCAATTTTCTGCTTTCCATCTAATTTTAGTTGCATTGGTTTTGTTTTTGCAAAAACTTTTCAATTTTATCAGTTTATGTATTATTTTCCAATTACATACAAAGATAGTTTTCAACATTTATCCTTTTGCAAATTTTTGAATTCCACATTTTTCCTAACACCCTCTCTTCCCTTCCCCCTCCCCATGGCAACAAATAATTTTGTTCAGGTTGTACATGTACAATCATTTTTAACATTTCCATATTAGGCTCTCCTCCCCACCTCTTGGCCTAGGATTGTCATCTTTTCCCTCTTGGCTTGACAATCTGGAGGACTCCCTCCAGCCTCTTAAAGCCGCCACCATGAATCAACTCTACATTGGTAATTTTATTGAAAGCATCACCCCAATAGACTTGGAGAAAGTGTTTGTGGATCTAGAGTGGCCAGTTCTTGGTCAAATTGGGCTATGCTTTCCTGGACTGTCCCAACAAAGACTGGACAATGAAAGCCATCAAAATTTTTTTTGGGGAAAGTGTAACTATAGGGGGAAAGACTGGAGACTGAACACTCTGTACCCCCAAAAAGCAAAGGAGCCCTAAAAATTAGATCTGAAATATCCCACCTCAACTTAGATGGGAGGTGTTGAACAACCTGCTGGCTCAGTACAGCACAGTAGAGAGCTGCCAATAAGCAAACACTGAGAGTGAGACTGCAGTGGTGAATGTTACTTATTCTGAGCAGGAACAGACCTGGTAAATGATCACTAAGTTGAAAGTCCACCAGCTGGAGAACTATTCACTAAAGTTCTCCTATATTCCAGAAGAGCAGATGGCTAAAGGTCCTGAGAATGGATGCTGGGGAGGCTTTAAATTTCTGAGGTCAACCCTGCCAGGACTCACCTGTGATGGCAGGTGCTTCTTCCAAACAACAGCCAATGGATATTCCCCTGAGGCTCCTGGTGCCCACCCAATATGTGGGCACCATCATTGGCAAGGAAAGAACCACCATCAATAAAATTACCAAACAGACCCAGTCTAAAATTGATGTTCACTGAAAGGAGAATTCTGGAGAAGCTGAAAAGGCCATCACCATCCACTTTACCCCAGAAGGATGCTCTTCTGCTTGCAAGATGATTCTCGAAATCATGCAGAAAGAAATAAAATATACCAAGACAGCTGATGAGGTCCCCCTGAAGATCCTGGCCCACAATAATTTTGAGGGGCACTGATTGACAAAGAAGGGAGAAACCTGAAAAAATGGAACAAGATACAGTGACCAAAATCACCATTTCTTCATTGCAGGATTTGACCCTTTACAACCCAGAGAGGACCATCAAAATTAAGGACTCTACTGAGAATTGCTGTAAAGCTGAGCAGGAGGTTATGAAGAAAATTTGTGATGCCAATGAGAATGATGTAGCAGCCATGAGTCTACAATCTCATTAGATCCCTGGCCTTAACGTGGCTGCTGTGGGCCTCTTCCCAGTCTCATCCAATGCTGTTCCCCCTCCTCCAAATAGTGTCTCAGGGGCTCTTCCCTATAGCTTCTTCATGCAGTCTCCAGAGCAAGAGATGGTACAGGTATTCATCCCTGCCCAAGCAGTGGGTTCCATCAGTGACAAGAAGGGGCAGCACATTAAACAGCTATCAGAGTTTGCCAGTGCTTACATCAAGGTTTCTCCCCCCAGAAACACCATCACTGGACCTTCAGAGGTTCTTATTTTTTCCACATATTGAGGATGGTGGGAGATGTCTGTTTTTATATGTCAAGTTTTGCCTTTGCAAATAGGACCCCAAAATTTTACCCATTAATTGGTGAAAATATTTCTGTCCTCACACTTCATTGAACTATATTCACTCATGGTAGTTACATCTTTCCTACAATGGGAAAATGGGAACTGTTGTATGTTGACTACAGCCCTAGGTATTTCAAGATTTCCCCAAAGGGAGAACCCATAATCCTAGGGAAGAGTATAATAATCATGCTTACCCTTTAGACTCAATAGAATAAAATAGAAAGGAAAAAGTTTTAATTAAAATGATCTACATTTACAAGAGTTCCCAGGAACTGATCTGAAGTAGATGATTCAAGGGAAAAATTAAAATAAATTTCCTTAACCCTTATTAGCATTTTATCCTATGAATCTCCCCACCTATCACATGGATTCACATATGTGGCAATGTGTCCATGTCAAGTGCCTTGCGACTATTCCCATCACTCTAAGGCTGAAGTCTGTTTTAACAATTGGATGTGAGAACCCAGAAGGAGGGACAATAGTTACCCTTGGCAAAGCTTCAGCTCCATTGAGGACCTGGTAATCACATAATGCTCCCCATTTCTGGCCCTTGTGGCTAGACTAAAATGGTATCAAGTCTCTCTCTTATGGGATCAGGGGAGCAGACAAAGATGTGGGGAATACTGGTTGGTCCAGAAAGCTTGTGGAAAATGAGGGGATGAGCAGTCCCTCTTCTTTCCTCTCTGAGGATGGGACTTTGACCTCTATTTAGCCTGAGTTCCATAAAAAAGTTGAATCCATTAAACTAGCAAGTGTTCTTCAACAATCAGCCTATCAGAAAGAGATGCTGCTGTATCTAATACCCTTGAGTACCAAAGTGTTAAGGAAAGATAAACTCACTTTCCCAGGTTTAACTAACAGCAGGTGACAGTTTTACTTAGTTTTACTTAGATGCAGTATTACATGGTGGAGGGAATCACCAGCTTAGGTATCATCTAATTAGATGATTGTTGCTGGTCACCAAGCCAGATGATGAACCTTGATGCTCTAGAAAATGTTGTCATGTGCTTTAGGAAAAGAGGAAGGTATTCCTTCCAAGCTTGCAACAAAACCTGAGATGTGGACAGAGTCAGGTGATGTTGTATATGATAGTAAAACTACCTCAAGGCATGAAGTTACCCCAGCAATTGTTTCCTCCCCCCATTTTTGGTTTCCTTTTTCCTTAATTTTTTTTGGCTTGTTAATATTTTACATGAAAAAGAAAAACAAAAAAAACCAAAAAGCAATAATCCAGCAATATGACTATGAGGTTTATACCCTGAAGAGATTATGAAAAAGGGTAAAAATATCACTTGTACAAAAATAATCATAGAAGCTCTGTTTGTGGTGGCAAAGAATTGGTAATTAAGTGACTGTCTTTCAGTTGGGGGATGGCTTAACAAACTGTGGTATATGTATGTGATGGAACACTGTTGTACTATTAGAAACCAAGAGGGATGGGAATTCAAAAAAACCTGGAAGGTTTTGCATGAATTGATGCTGAGTGAAATGAGCAGAACCAGAAGAACATTACACACACTAACAGGAGCATAGGGGTAATGGTCAACCATAATCCACTTGCTCATTCCATCATTGTAACAATCAGGCATAATGTTGGGGTATCCGCAATGGAGAATACCATCTATATCCAGAGAAAGAATTATGGAGCTTGAACAAAAACCAAAGACTATTACCTTTAATTTTAAAAAAAACTTTTATCTTATGTAATTTTTCTATCTCTTATACTTCATGTTTCTTCCTTAAGGATATGACTTCTCTCTTATCACATTCAATTTAGATCAATGCATGCCATGGAAACAATGTAAAGACTAACATACTGCTTTGTGTGTGGGGTGGGGCAAAGCAAGCAAGATTAGGGGGAAAATTGTAAAATTCAAAATAAATAAAATATTTTTTTTAAAAAATTGGCATAAGGAAGTTGTGAGACGATAGAATGAACTATCTGAGCATCTCACAGGGATTGAGTACACAAGCTAAAAATAACCAACCTTAGATGTTTGGGACTCTAGCCCTTAGGAATAGGTCTATGGAAGGGATTTGTGAGAGATGGGAAAGAATGGGATTGGCAGATGCAGATTCAAAGTAAGTCAGTAGATCAAACCATTCTGTTTTACAATGGGAATTAAAGAATTGAAAACAATATTCTAAGAGAAGAGATGATCCTTTATTAAAAATATATAGGACATATATCTTAGTACCAAAGTAGCTTTTCAACAAGTCAATTTTATCAAGTCATTTCATCTAAGTCTCCTAAGTGCTTACCAGTTTCATTTTTCTCTTCACTAACAAGGAAGTGAAGGGAAATGGGAGAAAGAATAACCTTAATTACAATTAATCTATGGGAATAAGATGACCCCACTCAAGAGAGAGAACCTATGATCCCTTTGCAAACCTTATGCTCTAACCAAAAAAGTCCATATTTACCAGGAGTTTCATCTGCCCCCCATTTCCCTGCTAGGCAAACTAAGGTTGTCTATGAAGGTATGTCTCACTCAGTCCGAGTGAGTAGTGTATTACAGTCAAAGTCCCCACTTTGCTCTCCCTAGGACACCAAGATTGGCAAAAAAGAAGACAGAGGTGGGGAAGTGAGTGTAATGATTCCAAGGAAAATGAATGATGCAGCAATAAGAAGTCAGATATACTGTGGGGTATTTTTTTTTCTCTTCATAAAACAGTCTGAACCAAGTATCAAAATATGCTTGCTGCTGGAAATTGCTTTTAAATTATCAACTGCCAATGTCTGAATAAACTGATTTTTGCTTCAATTAGGGTGAAGTATGTAGAGTCAGAGGCTGAAAGATATTGGGAGATCCTTTTTGCTATTAAAATAGGTAGGGAGTTAAATTACACTGACCTTATTCTGTTTCAAAATGCTGTTTGCTTCATCTCTTAGGAAAAGACAGATGTGGGAGTTTGGAAAGGGGCCAGATAGAATGAAGCAAAGACCAATTTATGACAGCTAATGGAAAAAGTGTCTCTCAATAATGGGTATATATCCCCAAAATTGCCACTTTAACCTCCCATCAAGAATCTAAAGACCAAAAATTCTCCAAGCCATGTTCCATGTTTACAATCTGACCATTCCAATGAAATGGAAGTGAGGGATCTGGGAACAGGCAACAGTATGTTTTTGTCCCTAAAGGTCGAGAATGAAAGGAACAGCAAAGATGGAACTCGATCAAAAAGAACAAAGACAATGCAACTATGATGAAAAACAAAGTAAACCTCCCTTTGGGGCAGATGGGTCAACCCTATGTTATGTTTTTCTTCTGTGCATAATGAAATCTTGTCTACCAAATTTTAGACACAGATAGAATGGGGGGAATTTTTAGAGGATTGGTTTGTTCCACTTTTTATTTTTTCTCCCTCAATAAAACAGGCAATATTTGCAAAAAATTTTGAATGTTCAGGGGTCAGGGGAAAACCTAGCTAAAAGGATCTTTGACCAAGAAAAATGAAGGTGGGGTAAGCAAAAAATGGTGAGCTGCTAGATATGCTGATCTTCATCATTGTCATTGTGAGATCTTCCATGGCACACTGCATTTATTTACTCCCCAGAGTTTGGAAAAATAGCCAGGTGGGCAAGGCTTCTCCAGCTGGGGCAAACCATTTTGGACTCTGAAAGTCAAAAGAGAGGTGGAGTAGCTTTTTCCCACCACTTTTAACATTTTTCCTAGTTCTCTCAGAAAGGTTCCTTGGGGTACCAGCAGGCTTTCTCCCCCTGGACCTGTTTTACATACAGAGTTCCCATCTGGTGACTGGTTGGTGTGCAAGACATTTATGAAACATAGGTTTCTTTTCTTTTTCATTAAAAAAATATTCAAGACTATCAGCTTCTTTTGATTGGTCATTATGTATTATCCTAGTGATAACTTGTTGTAGTCATTTTGCTAAGATTTTATTTAAGATATTTGCATCTATATTCATTAGGGAGATAGGTCTAAAATTGTATTTCTCTGTTTTATCTCTTCCTGCTTTAGGTATCAGCACAATATTGGTGTCATAGAAAGAGTTAGACAGAGTTCTGTCTTCACCTAGTTGTTCCTTAAATGTTTGATAGAATTAACTTCTAAATATATCTGACCTTGGAGATTTTTTCTTAGGTAATTCAATAATTGCTTGTTGAATTTCTTTTTCTGAGATAGTGCTCTTTAGGTATTTAATTTCCTCTTCATTCAAGCTGGGCAAGTTATATATTTGTAAATATCCATTCATTTGTCTTAGATTATCAAATTATTGTCAGAGATTTGGGCAAAATTATTGTGAATTATTACTTTAATTTCCTCCTCCTTGGTGGTTAGTTCAACTTTTTCATTTATGGTACTAGGGACTTGGTTTTCTTCTTTCTTTTTTTAATCAAATTGATCAGTTTTATCAAGCATATTGGCTTTTTCATAAAATCAACTTGGGGTTTTATTTATTAGTTCAATAATTTTCTTGAATTTCTGTTTTAATTTTTAGAATTTCTAATTTGGTCTTCATTTGGGGCTTTTGATTTATTGTTTCTCTAATATTTTTAGTTGCATATTTAGTTCATTGATTTCCTTTTTCTTTAATTTATTCATGTAAGTACTTAAAGATATATTATATACCTGACAGCTGCCTTGAGTGTATCCCATAGGTTTTATTATGTTGTTTAATTATTGTCATTATCCAGGATGAAATAATTAATTCTTTCTATAATGTGTTGTTTGCTCTACTCATTGTTTCATTTTTTTAGGCTTTTGCAAGGCAAATGGGGTTAAATGACTTGCCCAAAACCACACTGGTAATTATTAAGTGTCTGAGCCCAGATGTGAAATCAGATTCTCCTGAATACAAGACCAGTGCTCTATCCACTGTGTCACCTAGCCACCCCTTCCATTCATTCTTTAAAATGAGATTATTTAGTTTCCAAATAGTTTGGGGTCTATATCTCCCTGGCCCAATATTGCATGGGATTTTCATTACATTATGATCGGAGAAGGATGTATTCACTATTTCTGCCTTTCTGCAACTGATTATTAGGTTTTTATTCCCTAGTTCATGGTCAATTTTTTGTGTAAGTACCATGTACTGCAGAAAAGAAAGTATATTACTTTCTCTCCCCATTCAGTTTCCTCCATAGGTCTATCACATGCAGGTTTTCTAACAATCTATTTACCTCCTTAACTTCCTCAGTGGTTATTATATATATTAGATTTGTCCAGATCTGAGAGTGGGAGGATGAGATTTACCACTTAGTGGAGTTTTGCTGCCTATGTCTTCCTGGACTTCCTCTAAGAATTTGAATGCTATACCATTGGGTGCATACATATTTAGTATTGAAATTACTTTATTGTCTATGGTACCTTTTAGGAGGATATAGTTTCCTTCCTTATTAATTTTATCAATATCTATTTTTGCAGTGGCTTTGTCTGAAATAAGGATTGCTACCTCTGCTTTTTGTTTCACTTCAGCTGAAGAAAAATATATTTTGCTCCAACCGTTTACTCTTACTCTATATGTATCTCTTTGCTTCAAATGAGTTTCTTGTAAGCAGCATATTGCAGGATGATGGATTTTAATACCCTCTGCTATTCACTTACATTTTAATGGAGAGTTCATCCCATTCACAGTCAAAGTTATAAGTACTCTTTATTGCCTTCCATGCTAACTACCCTCTGTTTGTATTTTGCCCCTTTTCCCCCTTTATTCATATTCTCGAGTATTTTGTTTCTGAATACCACCACCCTCAGTGTGTTTGCCTTAATATATCCAATGCCCCCTCCCCTTTTTTTCCCTTTCCCTTTGGCCCTTGTTTCTTCACTTTTTTGGCTGGTTCTTCTTTTTCCTCCCCTCTCGCCTTTCCCCCTTTTCATTCTTGAAAGATAAGTTTCTTAAGTTAACTGAATGCATGTATGTTAACTTTGAGCCAAATCTGATGAGAGTAAGATTCAGGTGGTTCTCATCTCCTCCCTTCTTCCCCTCCAATGCAATAGGTCCTTTGTATCTCTCAGTGTGATGAGTTTTACCAAATTCAATCTCCTCCATCCTCTCATCTATTTACTGTTCCCCTTTTTAAGGAGGTATTGTTTTAAAATCAATTATGTGAGCCACAGAAAAGTAGTGAGTGTTCATCACTTCTGGCTAAGTATATTCTCTCCAATAGAATTACAATTGTTGAGAGTTATTATAGGCTTTCTCCCAGGTAGGGATATAGCCAGTTTCAGCTCATTGAATAGTATTTATTTCCTTTTTTTTACCCTCACCTCACCCCCTTTTTATTTACCTTGTCATGTTTCTCTTGGGTCTCCTGTTTGAAGTCCTAGTTTTCTCTTAAACTCTGGTCTTTTCATCAGGAAAAGTTGGAAGTCTCCTGTTTCATTAACTGTTCATCTTTTGCCCTGGAAGAGAAGGCTCAGTTTTGCCAGGTAATGAATTCTTGTCTGCATTCCAATCTCTCTTACATTTCAGGACATCACATTCTAGGCCCTTTGATCCCTTAATGTTGATGCATCCAGGTCCTGTGTAATCCTTAATATGGTTCCTTGGTATCTAAATTGTTCCCTTCTGACTGCTTGCTGGATATTCTCTTTTATCTGATAATTGTGGAATGTGGCCACAATATTCCTTGACCTTTTCATTCTGGGACCCCTTCCCAGAGGGGATCAATGTATTCTTTCAATAACCATTTTGAAATCTGGTTACGTGATGTCAGGGCAATTTTTCATCACTAAATCCTGTAATATTAAGTCCAGGGCTCTTTTCACTTCAATGTTTTCAGGAAGACCAATAATTCTTAGATTATCTCTACTTGATCTGTTCTCAAGGTCAGTGGTTTTGCTGATGAGGTATTTTGCATTTTCTTCTACTTTTTCAAATTTTTGGTTTTGTTTAAAAGGTGCTTGTTCTCTCATGAAGTCATTAGTTTCCACAAACTCCATTCTTTTTTTAAGAGAAGAATTTCCTGAATTTACCTTTTGCAACTCCATTTCCAATTGATCATTTCTGGTTTTTGGAACATTTTATTTATTTTGAATTTTATAATTTTCCCCTGAATCTTGCTTCCCTCCCCCCATCCTTCACACAAGGTAGTCTGTTAGTCTTTACATTGCTTTCATGGTATGCAGTGATTTAAGTTGGATGTGATGAGAGGCAGAAATTTTATCCGTTAGGAAGAAATATAAAATATGAGATGTATCAGAATTACAAAGTTTTGAGAGAATTATTTTCTTTTTCCATTTGTACAGTTGTATTTTCCAACAATTTGTTTGCTTGTTACAAGGTATGGAAAAATCAACCAAAAATTAACTGGAAACTAAATGACTTCAATTTTAAATAATGAGTGGATCAAATGCATATCATAGAAATAATAAATAATGATATCAAAGAAAAGTATAACAAGGAAAAATCAAACAAAATTTTATCGATGCAGCAAAACCAGTCTTGAGGGGAAATTTTACATCTCTAAATGTTTATATGAATAAAATAAAGAGGATATCATTGAATTGGGTTTGCAAGTAAAATACATAGAGAAAGAACAAGTTAAATAAATGCATTCAATTAATTACCAAATTAGAAATTCAGAAAATCAAGGGAGAGGTTAATATAATTGAAAACAAGGAAACCATTGATGTAATAAATAGAACTTGAATAAGTTTTATGAAAAAAAAACAGTAAAATAGATAAACCCTTGTTTAATGTGATTAAAAAATTTACCTATATTGAAAATGAAATGGTTGAACTAGTCATCAATGAGCTAGCTCATGGACTAGCCACCAATGAGGCTTGACATATGGTCAAACTATATGTCAATAAATTTTATAACCTGAGTGAAATGGATGAATATTTACAAAAATACAAAATATCCAGATTAAGGGGAAATAAAATATTTAAATAATCTTATTTCAGAAAAAAGAAACTGAAGAAACCATCAATAAATTCCCAAGCCCCCATACCACCCCTTAGGCCCAGCATCCACCCAGCCCTATTGTCCCAGACAGGCCATCCAATACCAGCCCCTTGCAAGAAGCAAAAAAGGAAATGTGTTATATCTGACCACTCTTCCCCCATGGTCCATCCTCTCCTTCATCATTCACATCCCTGACACTTTCCCACTGTCCCCCCCCTCTCCTTCTTACTCCACATGTCTATACCCCATTGAGTATATATGCTGTTTCCTCTCCTAGCCACCTCTGATGAAAGCAAAGATACCCTCATTCGCCCTTGCCTTCCCCCTTCCATATCATTGCAATAGCTCATTGTAATAAAGAAAAATCTTATTATATGAAATATCTTGGCCGATTCCCCCTCTCCTTTTGCTTTCTCCCATTACATTTCCCTTTTTTCTATTGACTCCATTTTTATACCACATTTTTTCTTCAAATTCAGCTTTCTCCTGTGCTTCATCTATAAAAGCTCTTTCTACCTGCTCTATTAACTGAGAAAGTTCATATGAGTATTATCAGTGTCATTTTTTGATACAAGAATACATGCAATTCATCATCATTCAGTCCCTCATATTTTCCCCTTCTCCTTCAATCTCTATGCTTCACCTGAATCCTGTATTTGAAGATCAAATCTTCTTTTCACCTGTGGCTATTCCAACAGGAACATTTGAAATTCCCCTGGTTCATTGAAAGTCCATCTTTTTTCCTGGAAGAGGACATTCACTTTTGCTGGGTAGTTGATTCCCAGTTGCATTCTAAGCTCTTTTGCATTCCACTATATTATATTCCAAGCCCTATGAGCTTTTAATGTAGTTGCAGCTAAATCCTGTGTGATCCTGACTGCAGCTCCATGATACTGGAATTGTGTCCTTGTAGGTGCTTGTAATATTTTCTCTTTTACATGGGAGTTCTGGAACTTGGCTGTAATATTCCTGGGGGTTCTGTTTTATGGATCTCTTTCGGTGTATTCTCTCCATTTCTATTTTCTCTCTGCATCTAGGATATCAGGGCTATTTTCCTGTAGTAATTCTTTGAAAATGATGTCAAGCTTCTTTTCCTGATCATGACTTTCAGGTATTCCAATAATTTTTCCTAAATCTGTTTTCCATATCAGTTATTTTTTTCTATGAGATGTTTCACATTTTCTTCTAATTTTTCTTTCTTTTGGTTTTGAAGTATTGTGTCCTGATTTCTCATAAAATCAGCAATCTCCCTGAGTTCTGTTCTTTGTCTGAAGGATTTGTTTTCCTCAGAGAGCTTTTCTCTTTTTCCATCTGGCTAATTCTGCTTTTTAAAGCATTCTTCTCCTCAATAACTTTTTGAATTGTTTTGTCCATTTCACCTAAGCTGGTTTTTAGCATATTATTTTCTTCAGCATTTTTTTGCATCTCCTTCACTAAGCTACTTACTTCATTTTCATGTTTTTCATGCATCTCTCTCATTTCTTTTCCCAATTTTTATTCTATCTCCATCACTTGATTTTCAAAGTCTTTTTTGAGCTCTGTCATAGCCTGAGCCCAATTTCTGTTTTTCTTGGAGTCTGTAGATTCAGGAGCTTGGAATTCCTCATCTTCAGATTGAGTGTTTTGATCCTTCTTGGGATCACAGGCAAAGATTTTCTCAATGATGCTCCTCCTTTTTTGTCTGCTTACTCATTTTCCCAGCCTGAGCCTGGCTTGGTGGTAGTTCTTTTGCTTTTTGGGACACCCCCAAAAGGAACTCAGTGTGTGATGTTCTGTTTTCCCTCCTTGTCTGTTAGTGACCAAAAGTTCCCTCCTCTGCCATGGGGGTGAGGTGGGGGGCCCTTGCTGTTCTATGGGGGGCCTAGACTGCAATCAGGATCTGAATGTGGTCACAACTTCAGAGTCCTCTTCCAGGAACAGAGGACAGAGCTCAGTAGTCTCATTCTGCTCCCTCCCTAGGCTCTGCACTGATGCCGTGGGGGCTCCTGCTTACTCCGCTCCTGCTTCCAGTTCCTGGGTGTGGGCTCCCTCGACCAGGCTTCTTGCTGTGTTCCCCGAGGGCTGGGCTTCCTGTGCTCACTGTGGAAGAGGTCCCCCCTGCTGATCCCCCAAGTTGTGCTCGGTGTTCCCCAAGGTGTAGATCAGAAAACTCCTCCCCTCAGAACCATGGCTCCCAGCACCCTGGGGCTGCCTCCGGGAGGCTGAAGTTCCTTCTCTCTGTGGGGCCCACACCTCTGGTGGACTGCTTCACTGGGTCCCTCTGTGGGTTCTGGCTCTCGAAAATGTAGTTAGAGTCCTTAGTTTATAAGTTTTAAGAGAGGGCACCTAAGAGACATCCTCTCTTGTTGCCATCTTGGCTCTTTGCCCCTCCATATAAATATTTTTGACAAACATGTTTTCAGATTATCATTTTCAGCATGAGGAATTAGGATTACGTAAAAGAGATTCATAAGGGTTAATTTTTATAAAATGTTCATCAGATTCTGAAGGGTTTTTTTTTTTGTTTGTTTTATTTTGTCCTTCTCCTGGATTGGTTTAAAATTGTCCATAATTGATCTAATATAGTTGTCCTGGCTCTCTTAACTGCTGAGAGGAGCTGCTTCCATCAAGTTTGGTCATCTCACAATGTTATTAATGTGTACATTGTTCTCTTGGTACTGCTTCCTTCACTCAGCACCAGATCCTGTTACTCATTGCATGTTTCTTTGGTGCCTGATCATTTATGATTTCTTATAGAAAAACAATATTCAATGATATTCAGCTGCCATAACTAACTTGTTTAGTCATTCCCCAATTGACGGGCATACCCTCAGTTTCCAATCTTTGCCTCTACAAAAAAACTGCTATGAATATTTTGGAATATGTGGGACTTTTCCTGTTGTTTATGGATTCTTCTGGATATAGTCCTAGAATTGGAATTGCTGGGTCAAAGAACATGAAGAATTTTATTGCTCTTTGGGTAGAGTTCTATATTGCTCTCCAGAATGGTTGGATTTGTTCAGACTGCATCAACAATGCCTTGATGTCCCAATTCTCCTACAACTTCTCCAACATTGATAAATTTCCCTTTTTTCTCATCTTGCCAAATCTGATAGGTGTGAGATGATACCTCAAAGTTGTTTTAATCAATAATGATTTGGAGCATTTTTTATATGATTATACAGAGTTTTAATTTATTCATTTGAAAATTGCCTTTTCCTATCCTTTGACCATTTATCAAATGGGGAATGACTTGTAACCTTAAAATTTGAGGCAATTCTCTATATATTTTAGTAATTAGACATTTATCAGGACTCCTACTTGTCAAGATTGTTTCCCAATCTTTCTGCTTTCCAATTTTTGTAGCATTGATTTTTATTAATGCAAAAACCTTTTTAATTTACTATAGTCAAAATCATTCATTTTGCAAGTTTATAATGTATTCATTCTTGTTTGGTCTAAAATTTATCCCCTTTCCACAGATCTGAGAGAGTATTTCTTGGTCTATTAATTTATCTATAGTCTAACCCCTTCTGTCTAAATTTTGTACCCATTTTTACCTTCTTTTAGCATAGGGTGTGAGATATGGGTCTGTGCCCAGTTTTTGCCATGCTACTTTCCAGTTTTCCCTGTAATTTTTGTCAAATAGTGAGTTTTTTCCCATAAGCTGACATATTTGGGTTTGTCAAACAGTAGATTGCTGTAGTCATTTACTGTGGTTTCTCTTTTTTTAGGCTTATGCAAGGAAAATGGGGTTAAGTGGCTTACCCAAGGCCACACAGCTAAGTAATTATTAAATGTATGAGGTCAGATTTGAACTTAGGTACTCCTGACTCTAGGGCAGGTGCTCTATCTACTGTGCCATCTAGCTGCCCCTCTTTGTGGTTTCTATTGATCCTATCCTAATCTCTATATTTACTTTTTAAAAAATTTCTCTTATGGATTTCTCTCCTATCTCAATCTTTTCTTTCTTTTCCCTTAATCTTATTTCTTTATGCTGAAAATAACTAATCTGTTAAACATGTCTGACACAAATGTGTATGTACAATATTCACCTGAGTGTTCACCACTGAAGGGAGGAAGGTTGGAAGTGCAAATGAAAGGAAATTATGAAATTTAAACATTTGCATATACGTTTGGATGAATGTTGAAAAACTTTTATGACATATAACTGAAAAAAATAAAATAAAATATCAACTAAAAAAAGGAAGAATTTCTTTGGTCACAAGCCATAAGTGTTGGTAATTTTAGCATTATTGTTAGTCTCTTGGATGAAATTACGGATAGGTTCTATAATTTGTTATTTGACTCACTCAATCTTTATTATTTGATTTTTTAATTTCCAACTAATTTTTAACCTATCTTTCTGTGGCCCTTTATTACATGTAATTTTTATTGCATCATCATCTATAAAGGATGCATTTAACATTTATACTTCTCTACATTTGATTATGAGGGGTTTTTGCCCTAATATGTGGTCAATTTTTGTATAGTTATGTGGGGGTGAGAAAAAGTTTATTGCTTTCTATTTTCTTCCATTTATTTCAGAGGTCTGTAATATTTAACTTTTCTTAAATTCTATTCATCTCCTGATCTGACTGGCTTCTCTGCACCCATACTGATATGGATTGCATTCCCTCTTCTCCCAAGTGAGTTAAATGCTTCTAGTAGTTCTTCCAAGATATCTTAAACTGCAGAATTGCTTTATTCCATCTTTTTTTTTATAGGTGTGTCACTCCAGGATATTTGTAGAGTCTTATTTTAATGTTGTTTCTGAGGCATGTTAGGGAGAGCCCAGGTAATTTCCTGCTTTCTCTTCCACTAACTTTTCTAGACAGTTATAGCTGACACTGTTCTAGTCCTAGTATTTTCAGAGGTGAAGTGACCTTAGTGATCATTTAATGTATCTTTTTCCTGATAAAGTAACTGAAATAGAGAACCTATGCCTTTTACACAATCAAGCAGATAGTGGCCAGAATTATGACTCCCAATACAGTGCAGCACAATAGTTCCCAACATTTTTATTAGACTAAAAAACCTCTTTTTGCTATAAAAATGCGAATTGAAGACTATATGATTATAGTTGTACTATTTTTTCTAGATTCTGAGCAGATTTATGATAACAATAATCTATTACAAATTAAATAACATGTTATTTAATAGTTATTTTTTATTATTAACAGTCATAACTATTATTTTTGCTTGTTTTATTTATATATTAGAACTTAGTTTGTGTTTTGTATTTTAATGTTAATTTAATATTTAAATAATTTGAGTTTTATAAATCAGCAACTATATCCATTTGAATACTAATAAGGATGTATATAAGATGTATTCTTTAGTCTAATTACAGAAAATTTAATAAGTTAATAAATTGGTTCATTATATATCTTGTAGTTTCTAAAGGTAGAAGTGAAGGTGCAGGTTGTACAAGTGGATTTAGAGATTCCTTGTAATAAGCTATTGTTCCCTTCACTCTGTGTTGAAAGACCACAGATAGGGAAGTAATTTTACTATAATCACTCAGTCTTTTTGTTATATCTCCTTCATTCCCAACATTCTATGATCTGAAAATGTAACAAGGAGAGGCTACAAGGATTAGAGCCTGATTCTCTCTCAGTAGCCAAGATAGTACCTTTAAATTGAACTAGTAATCTCCAAGAGCCATTGCTAATTTCATTAAGTATAGGTCATGTTAGCTTAAATTCTTTTCTTTCAGACTTACTAATTTGATATGTTAGGATATTATAGTTAACCAAAAAGAATTCAGTAGTCTCTAAAGAGATTTTTTTTTAGTTTTTTCAAGGCAAATGGGGTTAAGTGGCTTGCCCAAGGCCACACAGCTAGGCAATTATTAAGTGTCTGAGACTGGATTTGAACCCAGGTACTCCTGACTCCAGGGCCAGTGCTTTATCCACTGTGCCACCTAGCCTCCCCAAACGCCATATTTCTTGAAAAGAATGTAAAATTTGGGGTAGATGATAGAACAATGTGTTTTTTTCTTATTTTCTCTTTCATGAAAATTTTCCTATAAGACAGATACATACAATGGCATACTCAATTCACAGAGAAATATTTATAATAGAATATTTTGTGAGAATAACATATTTTCCTCTATATTTCATTTTTTTCCTCTCTTCAGCTATATGAGATATCTGGGAAGGTTTGGTACCTCTTACATGAGGGCTTGCCAACTCTTTTTCAGGCCTGTTCATCCATCTTTCCTATCCACCTGTCCAAGAAACTTCATCAAGTGCAGCAATATCCTCATAAAATCATCTCATCAGACAGGCTAAGTCATGGTTGAGGATAAGCAACAGGACTCAAATTTATCAGTGTGTAAGGGGATTTCTATTCCAATCATGTAAAGACTTCTGTTGGCATAATGGTGGGAAATAAAAAATTATTTCTAAAGGTCATGAAGACAGCTAAACCAAGTGCTACAGAGTGATTGAAGCTTGGTCAGATAATAAAAACACCAAGATCATCCACTGCAAGCAGATATATCATCAGTCAACTTGACTTTTATCTTTCTAGTACTAGCCTTTAATGGATCTGGAAAAGACAATGAGACTGTGAAAACTGTTTAACCTAAATCCAAATCACTTGTAAGTCAAGAAATCACCCTTTTATGACATCTGTTCTATTTGAAATAAAGCATGAAAAGTGTCAAAAATAGATTGAATTAATAAAGCTGACTGGTTTCATATTCTCATTGAGAAGAGTGGTTTAAAAAATGGACATTCCATGGACACCATTATAATGGTGTGTAAGTGTGTATTATTTAATGAGAACCAGCTTCTTTAGTCTGTATCAGGTGTAATGTAAACAGAACACTCTCAGGACCACAACTGCTTTCAGAAGGAAAATCTGAGAACTGAGATTTCTAAATTTGTTCTGGTACTTCATGCATTTTACATCTTTTAAAATCCCATATCTCCTAAAAAAACTTCATTGGGCTAATTTTCTCTCAACATCTGGCAAACCAATGAGGTTCTCCCAATTAACATACATTCACATGCATGCACATACACATTCACACACAAGCCAAGAATTCCTTCTTTTTGTTTTTCCTGTCTTTCTTTTTCTTACTGGAAATATTTATACTATTTCTGAGGAAGCAAAATATTCCTAGGTAACTTAGGATCTCATTGGGTCATTTTAGCAATGTAACTGCTCTGGCGATTTGATAACTGGTCATCCAGATAAAATTGGAATAATTATACCTTGAATGAATTATCATAACTAATTTCATCTTGGTGCTTCAGTTATTGAGAACTGAAAAGGTTAATGCTAGCACTGGGTTAAAGCATAAAGAAACTGATATTTCTTTTCTCTTTCATCACTGTTTGCTCTACCTCTTTCTTCATTTTGGTCTACTTCTTCCATCTCCATTATAGAAATTCCTTATCTTTTCCATCACAATTTTTTCTCATAAACTAAGAAAGGATCTGATTTCTATTGTATTGTAAAGATTTTACACCAGCATTTGACCTTTCTTAGATAACAACATTTGTTTTTTATTCCTTATATTTAATGGTGGAATGAAAAAATTAAATAATTTCAGCTAAATATGACTTTTTTAAGTTCTTGGCATGCAGGTATCATTCTATGATCTTGGTCTGGACAGTATGTTAAATGTCGTTTAGCTCTTATATATGAGCAAACTGAGGTCCTAGAACATTTAATGAACATTCAATCAGGCAATAAACAATAAAAAATGAGACTTTTAACTCAGAATTTGACTCAAAGCAGAATTTTTTCCACTGCATTAGATATAAAAAATATCAAATAGGAAAAAAGAAGGCACAAGACCCTTTCTTCAAGCAACTTGCAGTCTAAAGCATGTAGAGGTGGAGGTGGTGTATGCTAATGTAAATAAGAATATGTAAAATTCAGATAAAAGAAGAGAAATCAATATCAGCTCAAACAATAAAGAATATTTTGTGGGAGACATAGTACATGAGTTACACCTTAAAAAATAAAAATAATTCCAAAGATATAAATGAAGAGTGAATAATTCAATTCTATTAAATCCATCAAAAATTATTAAACATGTAAAAAATTAGGTCCCCTGTGTTAGGGATATGTAGAAAACAAATGAAAACAGTTCCTGCCCTCACACTGCTTATATGCTACTGGAATTCTAAACATGTGGGATGGTATTGTAAAGAAGAATAAGAATAGACAAGTATTTATTAAGCACATATTTTCTACCAAATGTTTTACAAATAGAATCTTGCAAAAACTCTCGGAGGTGATTGCTCTAGGATGCAGCAAAGGATGCATCATTATTATCTCCATTTACCATTTGAGGAAACTGCCTCATTTGAGGCTGGCTAAAATTAAGTGGCCTTCCAAAGGTCAAATAAATAGGAAGTGTTATAAGAACAGGTATGAAATCCACCTCCTGACTGTAAGCACAACACTCTAGGGAGAGGGCAAGAAGTCAAGAGGTGTTGAGATTATAAAAGATAAAAAGAGTAGCCTGTTTTTGATTTAAAGTAGGATTGTGAAAGACATCAAATATGTAAGAAATAAAGCTAGGAAGGTGAAACTAGGTGATGCAGTGGGCAAAGCACTGGCCCTAGAATCAGGAGGACCTGTGTTCAAATTCAGTCTCAGATGCTTGACATTTGTGAAACATTGTGTAAGTTGCTTAACCATGATTTTGTCCTATCCAGGATCATCTCCTGCTGTCCTGATTCATATCTGGCCACTAGACCCAGATGGCTCTGGTGGAGAAAATGAGACTGGTGACTTAGCACAGCATGCTCCTCAACCAAATCCAATTCATATGCTTGTCATGAAACACCTCCCTAATGTCATGGTCTTCCAGAAAAAAGGAGAAACATCAACATTGTCATCAGAAAGAGAGATTGCCACCAGGGTATGAATGATCTTGAATACTAAGATAAGTGGTTTATATTTTATTTTTCAGAGAATAATTAGCTAAAAATATTTTTTTCAACAGAAGATTGTTATAGTAAGAGATAAACAGAGTGGGCAATTTAGGAAAATATAAATGCTCATGCACTCAATTTTATTGTTGCCTCTTTTATAATGCATAGCTGAACTCAATGTAACATTTCAGGGAGTTGTTCAGCAAGGGTACAACACATTCACACCATTCAGTAGAATGTGTTATCATTTTTAATTGATGATAAATCAAAGATTCACAGAAGGTAAATTATACAGCTAGAAAATAGCAGAGATGAAATAGGAATTTTTCTATAAAATTTAGAAATGGAAGATATATATAATATTATTTAGTATCCTCCCTTTGCATGTGAGGAAATTGATACCAACAGATATAGAGACTTTTCTGATATGACTGAGATAACAAATAACAGATCCAGTACTCAAATCTTGATTTAATAATATTCTCATTGTATCAAATAGTCTCTTGAACCCAGAGTTACCATTTTTTCCCTCCACTATACTGGGCTACTACCTATTATCTGTATATTCACATTTTAATGCAGTCCCTCCATGGAAACCTATTTACCCTCCTCTTAAGTTTCATAAATATATTTCCCTTCCCAATAGACTCTATAATATAAGTTGACTTTTCATTAGGAAAATTTAAAAGAAGATTCAAGAGAGAGGGAAGAAAATATCAACTCTTACATTACATTGCCTTGTTTTGTCAACATCATATTACCCTTTGTAACAGGCTTTGCAATTATTTATCTGTTCTTGCCTTTTGACACAAGTGGTTCAAGAGTTTGGCATTAATATTACAATAGTCTTTGGTCACAGTAGAAAGACAAATTATTGGAAAGGGTTAGATTAAGAGGAGGTTACTTGGGTTCCAAAAGTAGGACATTTCTTATTATAGCAGATATTTGACCAGGTTTTAGGTATCGTCTCTTCAATTTAGACATGGCTGCCTTTACCTCTTTGTTACGGAGGGTGTAAATAACTGGGTTTAATATGGGAGTGAAGATGGTATAAAACACTGCAAGAACTTTGTCCACTGAGTAACTACTAAAAGGCCAAACATAAATGAAGATGCATGGCCCAAAGAACAATATGACCACAGTAATATGGGCAGTCAGTGTAGAACGTGCTTTTGCCATACTAGCTGATGAACGATTGCGTACTGTGATGAGTATGACTGTATATGAAATAACAAGGAGGAGAAAAGAACTCATGGATAGAAAGCCACTGTCTGCAACTATTAGTAAGCTTACAACATAGGTGTCTATACAAGCAAGTTTGGTCACTAGAGGGAGGTCACAGAAAAAGCTATCCACCTTGTTGGGACCACAAAAGGGCAAGTTCACTGTAAATGCCAGTTGGCTAGTTGTGTGTATGAATCCAACACACCAAGAGATGATGACTAGAATGATACACACACGTCGACTCATGATAGTCATGTAGTGGAGAGGTTTACATATGGCAACATAGCGATCATAGGCCATGGACACTAGAAGGACCATCTCACTTCCAGTGAAAAGGTGTACAAAGAAAATTTGAGCCAGACAAGCCTCAAAGGAAATAGTCTTTTTTTCAACAAGGAAATCTGCAATCATTTTAGGGGTGGCAAAAGAGGCGACACCAACATCTACAAAAGAGAGGTTTGCAAGTAAAAAGTACATGGGAGAGTGAAGACGAGGCTCTGAAGTCACAGTGAGGATGATAAGGAAGTTTCCCATAATAGTAGCAATATAGAGCACTGAAAACACAACAAAGAAAAGAGGCTGAAGTTCTGGGGAATCAGAGAGTCCCAGCAAGATGAATTCAGATACTCGGGAGTGATTTGTCTCATTCATTGACTTGGGTTGAAAGAAATATTTTTCAATTATCTGGAAGTAAAAGCAATGGCAGAAATTAATTAATGGAACTGGATTAAGGCAGGGTTTAAAATTTTTCTTTTACTATTATGAAATTCTGAAGGTTTCTTTATTATTAAAACAAAGGACATTTATTCTTTTTTTACATTTTTTTGCAAGGCAATGGGGTTAAGTGGCTTGCCCAAGACCATACAGCTAAGTATTTATTAAGTGTCTGAGGTCACATTTGAACTCAGATACTCCTGACTCCAGGGCCTGTGCTTTATCCACTGAGCCACCTACCTGCCCAACATTTATTCTTAACATGGCCTTGATGAGGAAGATGGAACCACCTGTAAGTGTTAACATATTCTGCAATTGAGTTCAAAGACTGCTGTAACAATGAAAACTCAATTAGAATGTCAAAGTCTCTTCATAAATGCCATAAGATTAGAAAACTTGTCACACAACCCAACCATGTTACCTTCCAGTCTTTTGTAAAGTAATATTAAAAAAATTAAATACATTTTCATTTTATTAAATATTTCACAATTACATGTTAAGACTTTAAATATTAGCTTTTAAAAATTTTGAATTCCAAATTTTTTTCTTCCCAAGCTTCCTCATCCCTTGAGAAAGCAGGCTATGGGTATCACTTTTACATATGAAATAATGCAAAAGATATTTCCATATTAGCCATATTACCAAAAAGAACCCCACACTTTAAAAAAGTAAAAAAAAATAGAGACAGGTTAGCATTTTTCAGGTTATTGCCAAACATTACATGATGATGCTTGCCTGCCATTAGCAAGTGTACTATGCAATCTTGCTGATTTGAACATCCTGTTGTGTAGTTCAAAAGTGCAAAACCAAGGGGCAATTATGTGGAACAGTTGATGGAGTTGATGCAATCATAAGGACCTAACTTCGAATCTGGCCTCAGACAACCAAAAAAAATGCAGAAGGCCATACTTATGATTAATCCATAGAGAGATAATTTAGGATATATCAGATTGTAGCATTCTGTTACCAAAGTTCACATGATAGTGATTTCCTGGCATTGATGAAGCACCATGGTGCTTTGTTGATATGGGAGGAAGTCAAATTTAAGGTCAAGAGACTCCTGCAGCATCCAGATCATCTCCAAAAGTCCTGTTTCCTACAAATCAGGTCAATGATTCTGGTACAGGCAAGTGAGAAGGATGCCTTGCATATTTTAACCATTACTTTAATGAACAGAATTGTGCAAATCATGCCACCAATCATTTGGTTGGTTGTTGTCCTCTTCAATACCATAATACTTAGTGGTAGTATAGGATAAAAGAAAACTTGTGTGCTATTAGAATTCTGAGGGAGGAAGGATCATTTCTAACTGTTGGGATTAGAGAAAACTTCATGGAAAAGACAACGTAATGAGATCTTGAAGGATGTATATGAAAGTTAAATCTAATTGAACCTTTTCTTTTAC
Source organism: Macrotis lagotis (assembly GCF_037893015.1). Taxonomy (NCBI): domain Eukaryota; kingdom Metazoa; phylum Chordata; class Mammalia; order Peramelemorphia; family Peramelidae; genus Macrotis; species Macrotis lagotis. The sequence goes on along the minus strand of NC_133661.1, from coordinate 188,676,717 downwards.
AATCCCATGTAATACTATTTTAACCTCTAACAATCAGCTTCTCCAGTCAGTTGCCTCCTGAGATTACCCATCTATTGTATCCTATTTCATCATGTAGTATAACCAATTTCCATTTTGATAGCCAATATCATGTCAATTATCCCTTTATGAATTTGATTTCCCTAAATTTAGCACCTGTTGATTGTCCTTGAATTTAATCCCTCTTTTTCCAGATAAATTTCAGACATCAAACTGTAATGGGGTGGCTGAGACTTGGTTCCAGGTGTCACAATGGGTTTCTTTCCCCTATTGAAATCTGTTTCTTTACCTTTTTATTATTATTCTCACAAATATGTTGGCTACCCAAGTAATCCATTTTCTTGCCTAACTTAGAAGTTACTTCATCCTTTAAAATTCAGCAGCCTTAACATATCTTTGCCAAGTGCAACATATCATCCTGGGAAGATTGCCCTTCCTTTCCTAATCTTTCACATGGTACCTGCCTTTGTACCATTTAGCTCCTTTTTACACTGATACTTGTTTCTTTTATATGAACTATTAAGTGAGTCTCCTTCCTCCCTAGTAAATTGGGTACAAGTTTCACAGTCTCTTCCACCTAAAATCTTCTTTCCATATCCATCTTGTTTTCCTATTTTTTAACCTTTCCAAAACGCCCTAAAATATTTTTGTCCTAATCTTGACCACACAAACGTATAGCAGTTATAGCTTTCATGTATGCCTTTTTTCTAAAAAAATGAATAACAATTTTAGGATTTTATTTTTTCCATAATTACACACACACACACACACACACACACACACACACACACACACACACACATATGTAATTTTTGCTTTTAAAACTTTGATTTCTATTTTTCTGCCTATAGACAATGCTATCCTCATCCAGAGAAAGAAAAACGAAACAAAAGAGAACCAAAAAAATTTAAAAACCCTACAGAATCTGATGAACACTTTACAAAACTATCACTTATGTATCTCTTTCTGTTAATCCTAAATCCTCATCCTGAAAATGACTAATCTGTAAACATGTTTATCACAAATGTGTTTGTACAATGTTAAACTGGCTGTTTGATGAAGAGGACAGAGGTGAATTTTGAAAAACTTTCATAACATGTATTTACAAAAATAAAATATCAATAAAAAGCATTTGATTTCTAAATTTTCTTCCTTCCTCCCCATGGCCCTAGTTGAGAAGGAAAACACATTGATATAGGTTAGACTTATAGTCATGCCATTTGTGTAGTCATGCAATTTTGATATGCATTCCATAATAGTCATGTTGTGAAAAAATATTGACCACTTCCCAAAAATCCCTCAAAAAAAATAAATTTTAAAATGTGTGTTTTCTTTTATATCCAGACACCATCAGTTTTTTCCTCTGATGATTTGTCATTATTAGTCCTTCAGAATTTTCTTCCATCATTGTATTGCTAAGAATAGCTAAGTCATTCACAACTGATCATCTTACAATATTATTTTTATTTTATACACAGTAAAATTTAACTTTGCTTTAGCTCATGTAGGTCTTTACAGGCTTTTCTGTGATCATGCTAACATCAATTCTTATAGAAGGAGAATATCCTGTAATAACTGCAACTCATAATTTGATCAGTCAATCCCCAATTGATGGGGAATTCCACAATTTCTAAATTTTTTCCACCAGCAAAAGAATTTTTTAAAATATTTTTGCAACTTAGAGATTCTTTTCCTTTTTACTTTTAATCTCTTTTTGGATACACAGTCCACAGTGGTATCACTAATCAAATGGCATGCATTATTTTATACCTCTTTGTGTATAATTCCAGAATGCTTTACAACCAAGAGTGCATTAACTTCTCATTTTTCTTACATTCCCTCAATTATTTGTAATTTTCCTTTTTTTCTTTTAGTCAATCTAATAGATATGAAGCAAAAGAATTGCTCTAATTTATCCAATTAATTAATCTAATCAATAGGGAGTAGAACATTTTTTCATATGACTATGGATAGCTTTGATTATTTCATCTGATAATTTCTCATATCATTTGATCATTTATCATTTGTAAAATGGTTCTTATTTTTAAAAATTTTGATTAAATTCTCTAGATTGAGAAATGAGACCTTTCTCATAGAAACTATCTATAAAATATTTTCAGTTATTATTGTTAACATTTCTCCACTCCAATTTCCTCCTATTTATTCTTTTCTCTTATATTGTCCCTCCTCAAAAGTGTTTTACTTATTACTAATCTCTCCCTAAATAATGCACTCCTTTTTATTATTGTCAATTTCTGTTATTCCCTTCTCCTTCCATTTTTCTGTCAAGTGAAATCTATTGAACTTTCTATGTTATTTCCTCTCTGAGCCAAATTTGAGAGTAAGGTTCACTCACTTCTCTCACCTTCCTCCTCTTGCCCTATAGTTCAAAAAGGCTTTCTTGCCTCTTTTGTATCAGATAGTTTATCCTGATCTACTTCTCCCTCTCAGTTTATCCTAGGGCATTTCTCTCTCACTCCTTTTATGTTTTTAGTTATCATCCTTTCATATTCAACTAATTGTATTCCATTATCTGAAGAGTTGCCAAGGGAGAAAGGACTTAAGATATTCATGCTTCTTTAGCAGTTATCACAGTTCTATGATTGTGAATGGAGTGAGCATGAGTTCTTTGCAACTAGTCCAGTCTTAATCTTCTTAAATTATATCTAACAAGTCTAAATCTCTTGAAAAAAATCCCCAAATGGAGATTTACCCAGACTAAGTTTTCTATATTCATTTTTTCAAGATGAAGAACTTTCTGAGTTTACTAACTAAATATTAAAGACAGATGACCACTTTAGGAGTGTAAGAGTAAATGCCTTTCCTTTATCACTTTTTATGTTAACCACCTCCTTTAATACTCCACCTCCACCTCTGACAGATATAGCCTCAGCTGTCTGGACAAAGCAAATTGATCACATCCTGGTATTTTGTGGATGTCTACTCAATCAAAAAGGTTGAATTTAACAAACTTTCTTTTTTTCATGTCCTCCAATCTTTTTTTCCAATGCCCTTGCCCCCATTTTAGATAAATTCCCATCTCAAAAGTTCACCAAACTTCTGCTCTTACCAGATATCCAGAGCCAGAAAAACCACCAAATGCTAACATACCTAGGCAAGTCCTGAATTTCCAGACCTTCTTGCCAGAGCCTCTCCAGTAGCATAAGGGGTCTTTGTAATGCTTCTCCTTATCAAGGATTCTGGGACAATAATTCCATTTATTAGTTCATACTCACTATATATTACTAATCTAACTTTGAATTTTCATGTATTATGGTAGAGATGAATGTGAAGAGTGATACAATATGATTTTTAACAGGACCTTCCTTTTACTCTTCAACTAGCACGGTTTAATCAAAATCATACCTGGAAGGTCAGAGCATATTTGAAATACTTGCAAAACCACAGAAGAAGTAATAGCTTTTTTCCTGTGGAAAAAATGATTTAAGTTTGAATCTATTATAAATAACTGGCTCAGTTTTGAATGATACATTTTAGGAAGAACAGTGACAAAATAGAATAACTCTAGAAAAGGGCAGCAAAAATAGTTCAATGAAAACCTTAAATAATGTGTTATTGGAGGATCAGTTGAAGAAAATGAAGACAGATTTGTTAAGAGAAAACATGGTGAAGATGTTATTCATGATAGATGTCTTTAAATATTTAAATCTGTCATATTAAAGAAGGCTTTGACTTGCTTTGCTTGTCACAAAAAATTAGAATTAGAAAGAGTGAATGAAAGTTATAACGATAGTGAGAGAACAATTTCAGTTCAATGAAAAGGGAAAGATATAGTTATTTTAAAATGAAGGGATCTGCTTGCAGCTGTAATTGGTTCACAATAACTAGAGAAGTTCAAGTGGAGGTGGAATGACTATTTGTTGGGGATGTTGCTGTTGGAAAGATTCTTGTTCAGGTGTGTGAAAAACCAGTTGACCTCTCAAGCCCTTTATGATTCTATGATGGTCTTCCCTTTTACTCTTCCTTATTAACTTTCTTCCTTATCAACTCCCTCACACTGTTGTGTGACTCTACTGTTTCCTATGACAAAAATTGACTTTAATTTCTATAATGCCTCCATTTCTGTTCCTAGCCTTCCTTCTAGCTCTAAAATTAGCTTTGAGATACCCACACTGAACTCCATTTTCCTTGATGACTAAACTTTTGGGGATAGAATTTCCCTCTCTGAGATGATCTTACCTTTCTATATTCAGCACTTAATAACTATTAACTTGATGTATCAACTACAGAGATTTGACAATTGACTGCTTAATGCAGATTTCTTCAGCATCATTTTTTTTTCTTTATGGTGACATACCAGTTAAAAAAAAGTCATTGTTGAATGAGAGAAAAATGCTAGCCTAAATGACAGGTGTTAATGCTTTTATTCCTTATTCTACCATTAAGTAGCCATGAGATCTTAAAAAATTCACTTAAAGTTTGTTAGTCCTCTATTTATTGCTGCTTATGTATTTAAACCTATGTGAACATGATTAAATCATTTAAATTCCATAATTGGAACCTTAACTTTTCTTATTTACTAATAGGGTATTTCATCCTCATCTTGTAAGGCATTAAGAACCTGAATTTAGTGAATGCAATAGGGAACAATAAAATTTAATGAGAAGTAGAAAAATATGAAAATAACTAGCTTTATATCAAAGGAAAAGGAGTATAGCATGAGTTCATAAGAAAAAATAAGAATAAAACTGAATGAAATACTTCAAGGGGGACCTAGGACTTTACTTTGGAATGAATACCTAGAGTAAATTCTGCAAGTGATAAATGGGAAAAGAAAGTGAGGACAGCCTTTACCTATTTTACAATTTTGTCCAAGGTTGATGTTGGTTTAATTTATGTGGTTTCTGATCTGGTTATATAGAATCTACAGTAAAAACTTAACAAATCCAGTGACTTTCCCAGATGAAATTCTCCAAGCATCTATTCCCTTTAGCAGTCAAGTTAATGGGGCTGTGTAAGGAGCTGCTCTTTTCAGCCCCAGTATCACTTGACTGTGTCTATACAATCATTCTCAGAACTGTGCCAAAGTGGCAGTTTCTAGCTTTCTTTTGAGCACAATTTCTTCATTATAGGACTTAATTACAGATTTCAAGGGGTCTATACATTTAAAAAATATATACTTTTATTTTATTTTCATTAAACCTAGAATTGAAATTTAATATTTTCTTCAGTTATTTAAAGTATACTTTTGAGACGGGTCTCATTAGACATTGTCAGACTGACAAAGAGTCCATGACACACTGTTTCATAGAATTGATAAGTTAGTTTTACTGACTGTCTTTCCTTTTTTATTCTTTATTGCAAGGGATTGCTCTATTGATGAGGGAAGTAAAAGATATTTTGTATGTTGAAAATAATATGAAAAAATATCTCAATATATTTTTTAAAAAAATAAATAATATGATCCTGAAAAATCCAACAGTTTGTTTGCAAAGGAGAATATATTATCCATTCAGAAGTCAAAATAGTAATCACCATAAATGAAAGTTCTAAATTTTAGGTAAATATTTTAATTATAATATTAAAGCATTTTAATTATTTTCTGGAAGAAACTTAGAATTCCACCAATACAAAATCTGAATCTAAGACATGATACATAGATGTGAAAAAGGTTCATTGAAGTCATTATCAATGTAAAAAATAGCAACAATAACTGTGCTTTCCTGTTAAGTCAATGAATAAAAATTTATTAAGTACAAATTTTGTGAATTTTAATCTGCACTATTTATGCAAGGAATCATAGATATTGAATTCTTATATTAAGACCAACAGAGTGAATTTGGAATATAGATGACTTACTGTCTTTGTTTCTTGCTTCTTAAATGACTATGTCATTTTGACTTTACAAATATACAAATTTAAATTAAAAGAATTTGTAAAGAAATACAGTGTCTGCATCTAGAAAAAGAACTGATAAATAGAAGTATATATAAAATAAATTTACTTATATATATGCCAATTTTGTTGAATAGTATCCATACCTAGGGTAAAGGGAGGAAAGAAAAAAATGGGAAAAAGAAAACTTATATGATAACTTGTATATGGTAGATTTGTAGTTTTTATATATCTTATATATTATGCTATATTATAAAAATGTTCTGTTTCATGGATTGAATATAAAACAAATTTTAAATAATTGTAAATTTTTTAAAATAATATAAGTTATTCAAGGGCAGAACTTCTGCAGGGATACTGCTTTGGTCACAGCAATAGCACAATAAATGACAATTGAACATATTTATTACTTGACTTTGTCACTAAGTATACCTGAATTAGCATGCAGATAGATTTCTTTTACCTCAATGTTTATTTTGTGTTAAGTTGAACAGAAAGAAATTATTGAAGTTGTTCTTATATAAAACAAAACACTGTAATTATTGGAGAGCTTCAGTCCACTCCTGAATGTGCCACTGTGTGACCTTCAGTAAGTTTATTCTCTGTGGAATCTCTCCTCTTTGAATCTCAAACATTTCCTCCACCAAAAACTTAATGGTTTGGGTAAAATGATCTCCAAGTTCCCTTTGATCTCTTATTCTATGACTTCAATAATAATTGATGTTATTTTAGTGATCACAATCAATATTATGGGTACTTTTTTCCCTCTCAAAGGGCAATACATTCACAGAGATGAAAAACTAATAGTTGTTGCCAAGATTACTGAAAAAAGAATTATTGAGTCAACTCATTATCTAAAGGCAAAAAGAGCCAGAGCTAATTTTAAGGGAATGAGTAAGATACAGCATGCAGAAATTAAAGAAAAATGTATGTGGAATTTCAAAAAGACTAAAGGAGGAAAGATCTTTTGGAAGACAATTTCTGTGTCCTTCCTTGTATTAGTTTAGGAGGTTAGAGAAATATTTTTCCCTACTCATCATTTTCCCATAGTATCTTCACTTACTAGTTTAAAAGCTGATCTTAGGATAGCTTCTTCAGGGTAGCATATATGGTAGCTTCTCAGTTTTCAACTTTTCTCTTCCTGCAGTCCTATTGTTCTCAGGGACATAGATATAGGCAGATACTTCCCCTTAAAATTAGAGATCAATTAAAGCAATAAGATCATAGTGACCAGTAGACCCTCTGGAGACGTGCCCTGACAGCTGAAGGGAGGATTCTTGCACTGGGGAGGATTCAAAGATTTGGAGGAGCTATATTGCCAGACATTCCCTAAGGATTATTTAGAGTGTTTTTCAAACAAACCTTGGATAGTAATAATAACAATGAAGAGAATTATGATTCAATATTTGAATAATACCTTATAATCTCCAAATATTTAACTTAAAACAACTCTGTGAAGTATATTTTGCAAGAAATAGTATCTCTAATACAGGTGAGAAAATCTGAACTCAGAAAGTAAATTTCCCAGGCAAACACAGAAAGTGACAGATTCAGGATTCAGATCCAGCTATACTGACTAGAAGATTTGCTTTTTGTGAAAAGTTTAGCAGGGTAAACGGTTAGGAATGCATGATTTCATTGCTTGAGCTATCCCTGCTTCTTTCACCTGCACAAGGAGCAAACCAATGTTGTGGATAGAGCACTGGGCCCAGAGTGAAGAAGACCTGAGTATAAATTTGTCCTCAGACAATAACTACCTATTTGACTCTGGGAAGGTTAAGCTTTGCCTCAGTTTATTTATCCATAATTAAAACCACCTATCTCACAGAATTTCTTGTGAGAATCAAATGAAATGTTAATTATAAAATATTTACCACATTTCATGGCTCATAATTTGTGGTATGTAAATGTTTACTATTATTGTTGCTTTTGTTGGTGTTATTTTATATCCTTCAGTTTAATGTGTAGGTGAAATATCCTACTCTGAGAAGACTAAATGAATCTATATAGACATTATTTCATTAATGAGAATATCTGTGCATTCAGAGACAGAAGACCTGAATTCAAATACCAGTGCTCCCACTCACTTACCTGTTTGTTCTTAGACAACTCAATCTCTCTGAGGCTCAATTTCTTCTTCCATAGACTGGGCATTTTACTTCACAGCTCTAAACTTACTGGGAAGATCTTATGCAATAATGCAAATTAAATCTTTTATAGCTATATAGTGTCAACTAAATACAAATGACTATTATTCTTACTGCACTTATTTTGACTTACCACATCAAAAAAGAAAAAAATATCTAGGGTTCAATAGAAATGACCATGTTACCATGGAAAAACTAAGTCCTAAGTATAAGTGGTTATTAGTCAATGGTCAAGTTGGAATCTTTCCCATTTGCATGAAAATTAAGGGGAAAAAAGCTGTGGTTGGTAGCTGAGAACTCTTCTTTTCTGGGTTTGGTAATAAATTTAAATCCATGAAAGAACAGAAGAAAAAAATTGAGTGGCTCTTCTTCCTTATGCCTCTATGACGAATTTATTGAATTCAAGGAGTTCTGTTTTGTTTTCCAAATAAAAGTCTGAGGTCAATGGAAAATGACACTTATTAATGTGTAGGAAATATGTAAATATCACTGATTGGAATGTGTGAAATGGCCAAAAAATTTCTGTAATATTTTGTATGTACGAAAATATTTACCTATCTAATTAAATCTTGACATAACCCTCTTAGGCAGGAAGTACATGCATCTCTGTCATTATAGTGATGAAGAAACTGAGAATCAGAGAGTTTAACTAAAGTAACAAAATTAACAAAAATGTAAGAGTCCAAATATGTATCTTCTGACTATGACCAGTGGTCTTACACCAGTCCAAAATGTCCTGCCTTTTATTATCTTCAGCTGCTTCTATCAAAAGAAAAATAAATAAGTAATATATTTATATACATATATTGCATGTTTATATATATATATATATATCCACACATGTGCACAAACATGTGTATATAGAAATACACAAATATACAGTATGCATGCACACAGACATAATTCTTTATACACTCTATGAAAAGTTTTACAGAGCTTGTCTCAATTTTATTCTGATATTTATTCATTGATAACTTACTGTAAGTCAAGTTTCTAAGAAGCATTAAGTTTTATAAAATAATTTCTGAATAACACATGAAAGAGAAGCCCCATGACATAGGGGTTTAGTCCTATGACAACAGATCTTGAAATCAGACTTGAATTCAAGTGGCAATTGAGACTCATACTAATCATGTAACCCTGTATGTTTCATTTGTCCTGTCAACTCTATAGGCAGTTCTTTTGGAGTTCAAGAGCAGGTATCAACCTCCACTGGAAAGGGGGACTTTCCATTTGCATAAAACCACTGGTTTATTAATGAAGAAATGAGCTCATCCAGATAAGGTTGTTTGTCCAATGTCATGAGAACATAATTTTGTAGCCATATAAGAAATTAAAGATAAGATAGTCGAATCCTATCATTTTATAGGTGGAAAAACTGAAAGTCAGAGATAAAATAATTTGTCCTGGGTTATACAGTAATTAGTTGAGAGAGAAATAAAACCCAGATCCGCTTACTCAAAATATAGCAATATTTTAGTGAACCCCAGTTCCTTTGTGTACAATTCATGGAAATATGAAATATAAGAAAAAGAATAGAGTATGTCTCTAATTCCAATTTTGTTTCTAGTGCTCAGTACTCTCTACAAAGTCTATGATGCTCTCCACTTGTTAAGCATGAAAGGGAGTTTGGTATAGTGAGAAGGAAGGAAGCAAGGAAGGAAGGAAACAAGGAAGGAATTAAACAAGCAAAGAAGGAAGAAAGCTAGGAAGGAAGGAAGAAAAGGTGATTTACAGTCTTTAAACATAATTTTTTTCAAGAGTTATTTTATTCTATTTTTTCTATTAGATATTATTAAAGTTTTTCAACATTCATCCACATGCATTTGCATATATTAAGTTAAACATTTTTCTTCCAACCTCCCTTCCCACGCTCCTCCCTTCATTCAGAAAAATTATTTGAATATCGTGCACGTACATTTGTTTAACATGCTTACAAGTCAGTCATTTTCAGTAAAAAAGTGAATATAGTATTCAATCAGATTCAGACAGGTTTTTCTGTTTGTTTTTTTGTATTTTCTTTCTTTGGATGGCAATAATTGTATCCATAGTAGATTGTTCTAGTTCTGTGAACTGCTGAGAGGAGCTCCTTCCATCAAGGTTGCTCATCTCTTAATGTTGTTGTTGATATGTATATTGACCTCTTGGTTCCACTCCCTTTGCTCAGCATCAGAACCCATAAGTCATTCTATGCTTCTCTAGAATCTAACTACTTATGGTTTCTTAGAGAACAATAATATTCCATAGTATTCATGTACCATATCTTGTTTATCCATTCCCCAATTGATAGACATCTCCTCAATTTCCAGTTCTTTGCCACTACAAAAAGAGCTGTTAGAAATATTTTTTTGTTTTTCCCATTTTTATGTTTCCTTCTGGATATAGGTCTAGTATTGGTATTACTAGGCCAAAAGATGTGATCAGCTTTATTGATCTTTAGACATAGTTCTTTCTATATTGCACTGCAGAATGGTTGGATCAGTTCACAACTCCACTAACAACACATTAATGCCCCAATCCTCCCACAACCTCTCCAACATTGATTATTTTCTCTTTTCATCATTTTAGTCAATCTGATAGGTGTGAGGTAGAACCTCATAGTTTTTTATTAATTTGCATTTCTCCAATTAGTAATGACTTGAATCAATTTTTCATATATATATATATATATATATATATCTGTCTTTAATTTCTTCATTTGAAAACTGTCTATTCATATAATTTGAATTGAGAAATGACTTGTAACTTTATAAATTTAATGCAATTCTCTATATATTTTAGAAATAACACCTGCAATCAGAACTCCAGCTTGAAAATTGCTTCCCAGCTTTTTGATTTCTAATATTTAAATCATTGGTTTTATTAGTGGAAAATATTTTTAATTTAATTTAATCTATTTTGGAATTTATAGTATACTCAATTTCTTTCCTGATCATAAATTTCTACCCTTTTCATACATCTGACAAAATATTTCTTGGTCTGTAAATTGGACTATGGTGACACACTTTATTCTAAATCCTGTATCCATTTTGACTTTATTTGGTATAGGATGTGAGATGTGAATCTATGCCTACAGCTAGGAATTTTTTGAGGTCATATTTGAATATATGTCTTTATGACTCTAGAACCACTACACTATGCACTATTCTATTTAACTCCCCGCCCCAGGGCATTCAATTTGATGTTAGGAAGTCCTGCATTCAAATCCTACCACAGACACTTTTGGGCTGTTTAATTCTGGACAAGTTGTTTCACCTTTTTCCATTTTTTTTTTCGTTAAAGTGACCTCTGATGACTCTTTTGATCTTACATTTTTAATTCTTTGATCCCCATTGACCTCTTCTCCTTCCCCCTATTTAAATGACTTAGTCAAATGGAGTGAGAGACAGAATTTGTCAATAATCTTGTGTGTGAAGTTCCTTCTGTCATTCTCTCTTATGATCTCATCTCTGTCTATCATTCTTTCTTCTCTTTTGCCCTATTTCCTGAAATGAGGATGGGTTTGCAAGTCAAACACTCAAACTTTAGCCTTTCTTTCATTAGTTTCACTCAACTATATTCCATGGTGAAAGGACTGCAGGCTGAGTGTTTAGCTTTAGAGCTTATGATGAGCCTTCCTTGTGTCTGAGAGAAAACTTGCCTTGGCAAAGGGAAATTTTCAATTTAATTATATTTAATTGTACACTTGCCTAGTATATTAAAATTCTATCAGGATTTTTCAAGGACTACATGATTTCCCCATTTCTATTGAGATGTAATGCTTGGAGATGGTCCAATATGGAGGAAAGAGCCCTGGACTTGGAAGAGTTAGACTTTTGTCTTGTCTCTCCTGCTTACTGCCTATGTCAAAAGCAATAACTTTCCCTATCCACACTAAGGGATAAGAAACATGCTCATGAAAATTTATTTGTTAAAATTAGTGTCTTTATTTACAACTTAGAAATCAGCATTGCCTTCATTTAAGAATTATTAATATAGATTAAGCTCAAAATTATATGCCCATAATTTTAATCCCCAGAAAGTATAGTTGTTAAAAATTGCTAGAACACCCCTAGGGGCAGCTAGTTTTTAAAGTAGATGGAGCATTTTTCATGGAATCAGGAGGATCTGAGTTCAAATCCAGCCTCAGACACTTAATAATTACCTAGCTGTGTGACTCTGGACAAGTCACTGTCTTAAGAAAAATTTTATATATATATATATATATATATATATATATATATATATATATATATATATATATATATATGTAGAACACCCCTAAATTGTTCTAAAATATCACTTGAGCTCAGTAAAACTACTGTATGGAATGCCCAGGAATGAGGTCATAACAAGACAAAAGTCTGGTGATCAGTATTAGTGATGATGATGGTGATGATAGTGATAACAGCAATGATAAAGACAATAACAATGATGACTTTTATATAGTGCTTTAAAGTTTGTTAAATATCGCAGTATCTATTTTGAGCATCACTAAGGTCTCTTCATTCTCCATAACTTTATGATTTTTAAAATTTTTGTAATTCCATAACTCTCTAATTCTTTCTCCTCCTTGATCTTTTGCCTTCCTATCAGTATTACCTCTGCCAATTTGTTCTTTTTCAACCCATTTTCCCAACCTGTGTTTGTTAATTTTTTGAAAAGCGGAAAATTATTTGAAGAATGCACTTGCTAAGAGTGGTATACACCCTAGAATATCATGAACAAATGAGTAAGCTTCCAGTAATACAAACCATTAGACAGAGTGTCCAATGTCTCAGTGAGAGAGAACCATAAATAACATAGTCTTCTGGTTCTTTGTTACGCAGAAAAATGTCATCCTACCATTCTCTCCCAGTTCTTCCTGATCTCCATTCTTTCTTTTGGTAAGAGTTCTTCCTGGCTACCAAGTCAACACCTTCTTTAGGTAGGAAGTATAGGTATGATTCCTACTACACAGATAAAGAAAACAAAGGTCAGAGAGGTTAATCAACTTGCCTACAGTCAGATATATAATATGGAAATCAGACTCTTAATCCTTTGATGCTGTTAATCCTTTGATGCTGTTAATCCTTTGATGTCTTGGAACTATATCAAAAGGAAGATTATAGTTATATCAAGATCTCCTCCATAACTACCACTATAGGCTAAAAATATCTGAGCAAATTTCTTGTATAAATTTCTTGAAATCTGCTATTTAAGGGTTTTACATGCTTTTTTCTTCTCATTGATATCCAGATGATATATTTAATACTTATTATGTAGGTGAGTAGTTTTGATTATGAATATATCATGTTCTCTGTTTTTTGTCTTTCGGACTTGTTTTAATATTTATTTTATATAACTGAATTTTTAGTTCTACTCCAGTGATTTTTTGTTTTAATGGAAGATTTTATTCATTTTGAGTTTTACAAATTTACCCCTATTTTTGCTGCCCTCCCTCCACCCCCACAGAAGTCAGTCTGTTAGTCTTTAAATTGCTTCCTTGGTATGCATTGATCTAAGCTGAATGTGATGAGAGAGAAATCATATCCTTAAGGAAGGAAAATAAAGTATAAGATAGAAAAATTACATAATAAGATAACAGTTTTTTTTCAAAATTAAAAATAATAGTCTTTGGTCTTTGTTCAAATTCCACAATTCTTTCACTGGATATAGATAGTATTCTCCATTGCAAATAGCCCCAAATTGTTCCTGATTGTTGCACTGATAGAATGAGCAAGTTCATCAAGGATGACAATCACCCACATGTTAGGGTGTACAATGGTTTCTGGTTCTGCTCACCTCACTCAGCATCAGTTCATGTGAATCCTTCCATGCTTCCCTGAATTCCCATCCCTCCTGATTTCTTTTTTTTTTGTTTAATGTGACTTTATTCATACATTACTAAAATATGCTTGTATAAGAGTAAACATAATACCCCTCCCCCACAAAAATGTAGAAACTCACAAGAAATAAAGTAAAAGAAAGAGAGAAATATATGTATCAGTCTGTGTTCTGATACCATAAGCTCTTTCTCAGGTGGATCACATTCTTTAACATAAGTTCATCACAGAAGTTACTTCCATATTTCTCCACAGTTGCTATTGCTGATTGTAATTCCCTCCATTCATTCCTCCCCACTACCATATATTATATTTTCTCTCTCCTTTCACTCTGTCCCTGTTCTAAAATGTGCTTTAGGGTAGTTGAGTGGCACAGCAGGCAGAGCACTGGCCCTGGGGCCAAGAGGCACTGAGCTCCCATAGCATCCCAGAAACACAACAACCACCCCACCCCCATGTTCCTGGACAGGCCACCCAATCCCAGCACCTTCAAAAAAGTAAAAAATAAAATGTGTTATTTCTGATTGTTCTCTACTATTATCTACCCTCTTCTCTATCATCTACATCCCTGTCCCCCTTCTATCCTTTTTACTCTAGATGTATACAACCTATTGAGTGTGTATGCTGTTTCCCCTCTGAGCCATTTCTAAGGAGAGTGAAGGTTCCCTCATTCCCCCTCACCTTCCACCCTTCCATATCATTTCAAAGGCTTTTTGCAAAAACCAAAACCATATCTTTTATATGAAATATCTTAGCCTATTCCACCTCTCCTTTCTCTTACTCCCACTACATTTCATTTTTAGCTATTGACTCCATTTTCACAATATATTATATCTTCAAGTTCAGTTCTCTTCCATGCTTCATCTATAAAACCCTTTATACCTGCTTTATTAAATGAAAAAAGGCTCATATGAGTATTAGCAGTATCATTTTTCTGTGCAGGAATACATGCAGTTCTTCATCAGTCCCTCATAATTTACCCTTCTCTTCCACTCTCTATGTTTCATCTGAATCCTGTACTTGAAGGTCAAACTTTCTGTTCAACTGTGGTCATTTCACCAGGAACATTTGAAATTCCCCTGTTTCACTGAAAATCCATCTTTTCCCCTGGAAGATGATGTTTAGTTTTGTTGGGTGGTTGATTATCAATTGCATTGCAAGCTCTTTTGCCTTCCAGAATATTGTATTCCAAGCCATATGAGCCCTTAATAGACTAATTGTTAAGTCCTGTATGATCCTGACTGCAGCTCCACAATATTTGAATTGGGTCCTTCTGGCTGCTTATAATATTTCCCTCTTTTACTTGGTAGTTCTGGAACTTGACTATAATATTCCTGGGGGTTGGGGTTTTTTGGGATCTCTTTCCAGGGGAGATTGGTGGATTCTCTCAATTTCTATTTTGTTCACTGCTTCTAGGGTATCAGGGCAATTTCCTGCAGGAATTCTTTAAAAATGATGTCAAGCTCTTTTCCTGATCATGGCTTTCAGGTATCCCAATTTTTTTTTTTGCCAAGGCAAATGGGGTTAAGTGGCTTGCCCAAGGCCACACAGCTAGGTAATTATTAAGTGTCTGAGATTGGATTTGAACCCAGGTACTCCTGACTCCAGGGCTGGTGCTTTATCCACTGGGCTGGTGCTTTATCCACTGTGCCACCTAGCTGCCCCTCTCCCAATAATTTTTAAATTATCTTTTCCAAATCTATTTTCCGAATGAGATGTTTCACATTTTCTTCTAATTTTCCATTCATTTAATATTGTTTTATTGCTTCCTGATTCCTCACAAAGTTGTCATCATTCCTTTGCTCCATTCTACATTTGATGGAGATGTTTTATTCAGAGAACTTTCTTATCTCCTTTTTCATTTGACCAATTCTACTTTTTAAGGTATTTTTCTCCTCATTAAATGTTTAGACTGCTTTTTCCATTTGACCTGAACTGGGCTTTAACATGTTGTTTTCTTTGGCATTTTTCTGTATCTCCTCAACCAAGCTGATGATTTGGTTTTCATGTATTTCCAGTATTTCTCTCATTCTCTTCCCAGTTTTTCTTCTACTTTTCTTACTTAATTTTCAAAATATTTTCAAGCTCTTCCATAAACTGAGCCTGATCACTATTTTTCTTGGAGATTTTGGATGCAGAAACTTGTACTTCCTCATCTTCAGATTGAGTATTTCAAACCTCCATGGGAGGTTTGTCAATGGTCAGGTTCCTTTTTTTTCTGTTTACTCATTTCCCCAGCCTGTGCCTGGTTTGGGTGGGGGTAATTCCTGAGCTTTTGAGTTTTTGAGTTTTATTGAGACATCTGCACAGGGACCTCAGTGTGTGAGGCTCTGACTGCTCTCCTGGTCTGTGAATGACCACAACTGTACCCCTCTGCCATGGGGCTGGGGGTGTCCCTGCTTTATGGTGGGCTTACACTATAATCAGGATCTGAATGTGCTCAGAGCCCTAGAGTCCTTTTCCAGGGACAAAGGGTAGACCTCAGAAGTCTCCCTCCATTCCCTTACCTTCAGTGGGCTGAGCACTCAGGGAGCAGCTGCCTAAAGGCTCCATGGACCTGCTTCCATTTCCTGAATCTGGGAATGCTGAGTGCTGTGACCATGCTGAATGTAGTGACTTCTGAGGGCCTGGGCTTCCTCCTCTCTCTGGCAGAGGTCTCCCTGCTGATCTTCCAAGTTGTGCTTTGTGCTCCCTGGGGTGGTCAGAAAACTGCTTCTGCTGCTGGATCCAAGGCTCCCAGGTACCCTGGGGCTGCTCTCAGGGGCTGTTCCTCGTGTCTGAAGTTCTTTCAATCTGGAGGCCGACCCTCTAACACCACGGAACAGAATTTTTCCACTATTTTTCAGGTTACCGTGGGCTGGAGAATTGCTTCACTGGATCTTTCTGTGGGTTCTGTCTCTTGAAAATTTAGTTAGAATAATAATTAAAAAATTTTTGAAATATTTTGGAGAGAGAGAACCTAAGAGAGGTTCTTCACCTGCTGCCATCTTGGCTCCTCCCCCCCCCAATTTTTCTGTCATTCACTGATAACTTAGATTTTATAGTTTCTGTCCTCACTATTTTTACTATAATTTCAGTATTTATTGAATTTATTTTTACTAAAGTTTCTAATTTTCCTCACCATCATTCTAGCTCAGTCTATTTTTGTATTTTGCGGAATTATTTTCCTTTTATGGAGTTTTAACATGGGATCTTCTAACAACATAGAATTTCTTTTATGCATTATATTTTCCTTTGCTATATCAATTCATTATTCCCTCTGTTAATCTTGCTTAACTCCTGAGAGGTGGAGAGTATGAACTGATCTACTACTAAGTAAACATTTAGCTAAGGTGAAATTCCATGGCTGTTATCTATACTACCTGTAGTTTCAAATTTTATTTGCCTCTATAACTTCTGGATGGTCATTTCTTGACAGAGACTACAACATGGATGCAGGGTTACGATAAGATCAGACAGTGTGGAAAAGATTCTGAGGTAGGTCAGTGGACAAGTAAGCAAAGTGTGGAGCTGGGTTCTGCCCAAAATATGCTCAAAAGTAGTTACAAAACCCTTTGGTGATTATCCCTTCAACCTGAATCTGGTTTAAATTTTCTTTTTTTAGCACATGCTCTACTACCCAAGGATGCTATAGCATGGCATTAGGGTTTGTGTGTATCTATAGGGAAAGCATAATGTAATCACATATTTGTGGTTATAGCCTTTGAGTTTTTTTAATATCATTTTTTTTTAACCTTAAGGTAGGGATTCTTAACCTTTATTGTTTTTCATGGACTCTTCTGGTGAAGCTTCTGAACTTCACAGAATAATTTTTTGAAATACATAACATCACAAAGAAAATGATTATATTAAAATGAAGTTATAAAGAATTTTTTAAAAAACCTCCTATGTTAGTCATTGCTCAATTTATGAACACCTTATTTTCCAATATTTTTGTCCACTCAAGAATAGATAATCTAAATATTTTGTACATATAGAATTTTTTCCTATTTCTCTGATCTGCTTTAAATGTAGGTGTAGTGATGGTATAGATGAATCAACAAGAATGCCCTGGTTAGGGGCGGCTAGGTGGCATAGTGGATAAAACACAGGGCTTGGAGTTAGGATTATCTGGATTCAAATCCAGTCTCAGACACTTAATAATTACCTAGCTGTGTGGCCTTGGGCAAGCCGCTTAACCCCTTTTGCTTTGAAAAAACCTAAAAAAAAGAATGCCCTGGTTAATAACATTTTCTATATAATCCCAAATTCCTTTCCAGCATAGATGTAATTATTCACAAATTTATCAGTATAATTTTAATTTGACTATTTTCCCCAGTCTCTCCAACATTTCATATTTTTCTTTTTGTCATCTTTAGTTCCTTGATAAGTATGAAGTCAAACTCAGAATTGCTTTAATATACATTTATCTAATTAATAGTGATGTCAAAATTTTTTTTCACATAGCTATAGAAATCCTAGTTTCACTTTTGAAACTGTCCTTAGACTATTTTTTAAATTCAAAAAAATGTTCCTTATTCTTGTAGAATTCAATCCATTCCTTCTTTAGTTTAGAAATGTGACCTTAATCAAAGGAACTTGCTGCAAAATGTTTTTCTCCCAGTTAATTACTAATCATTTTTTGTTAACTTTAGTGGATTCTCTTGCACAAAATCTTTTAATTTCATGTAATCAAATTATTAATTTCAGTTTCTGTTCATTCATACTATTCTTTGTTTAACTGTGAACTTTTTTCTTCTCCATAGATATTAGAAGTAATTTTTCCATCTCATGAATAAGTTGTGATTTGTAAATATGATGGAATTCATTGTTATAAAAATGATGAAATAGATTATTTAAAAATGACATGGAAAGAAATGTGGAAGTGACATAGTGTCATCTAAGCAAAAACCAGAACAATTTCTATGATAACAAATACTATATGATGAAACAGCATAGGAGGTTGTAAGAGCTATTATCAATTCATTGAAGACAAATGATTCCAGAGGACCTATGATGAAACATGCTATGACAAAAAGTGTTAGATATAGGGAGGAAATATGCATACACATTCATAGATGTCTATACATACATATACATAAAATCCATACATGCATACATATATATGGATATAGCAGATATAAAATGATAGAAAGAATACAACCATAAATGAAATTGTTTTTCTTCAACATACATGCTTGCTATAAGAATATCTTTACTTTTACTTCTTTTTCCTTAATAGAATAGGAGAAAGAGAAAAATAGATCTATATTTTTTAAAAAATAGAAAGAAGTAGGTGGATATTACAGAAGTAAAATTTTGCATGTATCTTCAGATGATGTTATTAATTTTACTCAATAATTTTTTCTAATTTAAACTTCTAATGGAGTTGGAATAAATATACATATTTTCATGCAGAAAGAAAAAAATCGATATTTTTTTAAAAAAGGAACCTTTGCTTTAAAGTGATTTCATCCCCTTTTCAATACTTTTGCTTTATTTTTCATATCTCATATTGTTTTATAAGAATTATGAGAACTGACTTTGGTTGATATTTTTCATTCAGTTACTCTCCAGGATTTCCTTCTACAGAGGCCTATTTTATTATGATAGGCCAACATAGGAGTATGCCCCTTCTTTGAAAGTGGGGATTCTGCATATCTCTGGAAAAGATATCCTATTCTTTTTTTAAATACATAGACATAAGCACACATACACATGGAATCCCACAAACAAGATGTGCTGCAACATGCATGTTTTCATAACAAGTATGATTCACTTCCTGGGACACCCATTTGCACCTTTCTTTAGGAAGTTGGAAGTGTTGTATCATGATTCTCTCCTTTTTGTACTTTCTGCAAGGTTAGTGAATGATTTTGAAGGGGCACACTTCAATGTAAGGAACACAATAAGAAAGAGGGATGTTTATGGGTCTTCTGTAAGATGAAGAAATATATCACTAAGAATTATGCCCTTCTCCCACACTAAACAGATCAGACAATATCAAGGGCCCAGGGCTGAGTGAAAACTGGTCCCTACAGGTCAATGGAAAAGAGGACAGATGGTCAAATTTGTCCAACTGACATGAACTGGTCTCTTCCTTGTGTAGATCCCTGGGGAGGGGGGCAATGCTGTTTAGGAAGTGACTCAGAGTTGGGACTTGCCAAGGAGGAGATTCATATTGCTCTAAAAATCCACTCAGGCCGGATTGCGGTATAAGGTTCTGTCTTCTTTAACAATAAGCAAAGTCAAATCATATCCAAATTTCAGGAGCACTCAGTTTTCTCACTCTAAAAATGTCTGGACAGGAATCAACTTTTCTAGTATATGGCAGCTATGTGAAACACAAGGGATATGAGGAGCAGAAATGTGGAAGTGGAATGGAAATGGCATGATGGGCAAAAAGAGCTTCAAGGGTGAAGTCATTAGTCATCCTTTTCCTTGATCCATGCTTCGAAATCCAGGTGAACTTACCATCATTGAAGATGCCTTTATTGTTAATAATTGCCTTTAGATATATTTTATCCACCTCTTCATCTGTGATTTTGTGATCCCATAGTTCTTAATACTATGCACAAGGACTCAGACAAGGGAGGAATCAATCCAATTTAGCTGTGCAAAGCTTACTGCCTTTTCCCTTTTCCAATGGTCTGCAGGGTTCTATTTTTTCTCAGGTCTGGTCCCTTACCACTGCCTCATCTTGTTATTCTAGAGGGGTCTACTTGGTGACACATTCTTTCTTTCTACAGACAACTCTATGAAAACCTCATGGATAACCCCTTGAATAGGCCTCCTCATCCAAGCAGGTAAAGGCATTTTGGCTAATATGTTTAAAATCTAAACCATTCAACTTTTGGTGAAATTGGTAAGTCCAAGGGTTGCACTCATCATCCGTCTGGGAATTCATTTCTGAGGTGTCCCAAAGTTTTCCCAAATAAGGAAAAACAATCTAAACCAGATTCACCAAACAGGACATTTCTCTCCCATTTGTTCTGTATCAATGAAATGGTAAAATCAATGCTACTTTAAAAAGAATAAAGAGCATGAGCTGCAACAAATTCATAGATAACCACTTGGACAAACAGAATGAAATTCTCATCCTGATACTAAGACTTCAGTAAAACAAGTATTCTATTCTAACCTGACATTTCTTAGTTGATTATTATTTTAACTATTTATTACATTTACATTTAAAATAATTTTACATTATTTTTTGAAAATAATTTTGAGTTCCAAGACAAGCAGATTGATATGTTATATATGTATAGTTAGCAAAACACAATCCTATATTAGTCATATGATGAAAGAAAACACAAACCTTAAAAAAAAGAAAGAAAAATGTATGCTTTGATTTGTGTTCAAACTTTATTTTTCTTCTGGAGATGGAAGGTTTTATTCCTAAGTCTTTTGGAATTGTCTCAGATACTTCTATTGTTGACAATATCAAAGTCACTTCTTTTGAAATTTGTATTTTTTATTTTGGCTGAAGCAATATATTCTCCTTTTAAATTTACTCTGTGTATATCTTTCTGCTTCAACGGTATTCCTTGTAAACAACATATTGGAGAAATCTGGTTTTTAATCCACTCTACTTAATATACTTCTGTCTAATGGGAGAGCTCAGCCCATTCAAATTCACAGTTATGATTACTAACCATGTATTTTTCTTCATCTCCCCCCTCCCAGCCACAGTCATACTTTTATCTTCTCTTTCACTTTGTCCCTTCTCACCAGTGTTTTGCTTCTGACCACCATCCCCCTCAATCAACTCTCCCTTCAAATCAGTCCTTTTTTCTTATTTGTTTTTCCCTCTTCTACTTCCTTCTAGAGTAAGATAAATTTCTTTAACCAATTTAATATATATGTTATTCTCTCTTTGAGTCAAATCTGAGGAGATAAAGATTCAATCTTTAGCCTCCTTTCCTTCAACTGTAATAGGTTTTTTACTCCTACCTCTTAATGTGATGTAATTTACCTAATCTGAATGTTCTTTCCTCATCTCCCATTACAATCCTTTTTCTCCCTTAATTTCTTATATCTTCCAATCAAAGTCAACCTATAAACAAATTCTTTGTCTACAGAAATTCCTAACACCACTAAGTGGTTTACATTTCTCAAGAATTACAAGCATCATCTTTCCAAGCAATGATGTAAACTGCTTAACTTTGTTGAATAATAAGATTTTTTTTCCTTTTATTTAGCTTTTTATTCTTGTTCATGAGTCTTGTATTTGAAGATCGAATTTTCTGTAGCTGAAGTAGATTCCATGGCATGTTTTGATCTTTGTTAGACATCAGACACCACTCTCATCCACTGTATCCAGGGTCAACATCTGTCAACTTAACTTTTATCTTACCACTTAACTCTGGAACAGAGAGAGCGAGACTTGTCTAACATTGATTCACTTAAATTAGATTTACTTGTGGGTTAAGACATAAATTGATGTCATTGGTACTCTTTGAAAGTAAGAATGAGGGGCAGCTAGGTGGTGCAGTGGATAGAGCACCAGCCCTGGAGTCAGGAGTGCCTGAGTTCAAATCTGGCCTCAGACACATAATAATTACCGAGATGTGTGGCCTTTGGAAAGCCACTTAACCCCATTTGCCTTCCAAAAAAACCTAAAAAAAGATAAGAATGAATAACTTCAAAGAATTGGATTGAGGAAAAACTGATTAGTCTAGGTGGTACAGTGGATAGAACACCAGCTCTGGAGTCAGGAAGATCTGAGTTCAAATCTGGTCTCAGACACATAATAATTACCTAGCTGTGTGACCTTGAGCCTTACCAAAAAAAGGCAGAAAATAACTGATTAGATTCACATTCACATTGGGAAGAGTTCTTTTAAATTTTTTTAAAGGACATTCCATGGGCACCACTTAATGGGCGTGTATCTGTTACTTGAAGACAAAAACCACCATCAGTTAGTATTTCAGTTCTTTAGTCTATATCACAAATAATTCAGACTAATTCCAGTACCAGATCTGACTAGAGTAGGAAAATTTGCAAACCCAAGACATATCTAAAACATACAATATAGTTTGTTCATTTCAAATCTCTTAAAACCTTATATTTCTTGAAGAGAACTTGTTTTTACTCATTTTCTCTCACTTTGTCTATAATACCAATAAAATTCTGTCCCTGAACACGCAAATACACACACACACACACACACACACACACACACACACACACACACACACAGAGTTCTTTCTTTTCCTTCTTTCTGAGTAATGTTTTTTTACTAGAAATATTTAATTTATTCCTGGGTAACAAAAGAATTCCAAGGTAACTCAGAATTTTGTTGGATCATTTTAGCAATAGAGTTGCTCTGATGATTTAACAATTGAATATCTAGATAAAGTGGAAATAATTATGCTATTGCTAAGTTATAACAAATTCTGACTCTGCACTTCAATTACTGAAAACTATCAAGATGTGTGCAAGCCCTGGGTTTTTAAACTATGACAAAAATCTTCTTTGTCTTCTCCTTCCTCACTAACGCCTTGTCCTACTGCCTTCCTTCTAGCCCTAGTTCCCCAATCCCCTTTGTAGGAATTCATTGCCTAATTCACCATTATCTTTTATCATAACCTTCTCTAAGATGTGATCTGATTTTTTATCATGAAGATTTTAAGCCAATATTTGACCTTTCCTGAGTCACAGCAATTGTACTGTATTCCTTATATTTATCTGTGGAATGAAAACATTTAATTAATTTCAATTCAATAAACATTTGCTAAGTAGTTGCTGTGTGCAAGGATCATAGGATTGTGTGATACTTCCACACAATTCTTGGACTGCATAAGACCTTAGATACCTTCTACATCTCATTTTATAGAAGTGCAAATTGAGGACCTGGAGTATTTAATGATTTGTTTAAAGTCCCACAGTTGGAGATGGGACTTTAATTTAGATCCTCTGACTCTAGTCAGTTCTGTCCACTGCATTAAGCATAAAAAGATCAAATAGGAGTAAAGAAGGGACAAGGTTCTTTAATCAAGGAACTTACAATCAAATGAATGTAATGATGGAAGTGGGGCATGCTGCTACAAAGAATAGTTTATAGAACATTATGTAAAATTCCAAAAAGGAAACTCAATTTCAGCCCAAACTCTATAGGAGACTTATCTCTTGAGTTGGAACTAGAAAAAAGAGAAAAAAATTCAAGTGATGGGAATGGAAGTGAAGAATCCAATTCCATTAAATACATCATCACTTATTAAATTGAAAAATTTTATTGCAAAAGATTACAATTTTACATCCTTGGCTATGTGCTAGGGATACAAAGAAAAGAAAGAAAACAGTTACTGCCCTCACATAACTCAGGCTCTACTAGAATTCCAACTATGTTGGGAGGATGTTGGGGGGGGATCAGAACAGAGAAGTATTTATCAATCACATATTATTTGCCATATGCTTTATAAAATTATCTAATGACAATCATGGGAGGAAGATGTTATTATTATCTCCATTTTACACTTGAAGAAACTGAAATAGGCTAATGTTTAGTGACTTGTCCAGGTCAAATAGCTAGGAAGCATAAAATCAACTTTCAAGTATAACACTCATCCATTGCTCCATCAAACTGTCTCTAGGATGAGAGTAAAAAGTTGAAGGATGTTAATATTATGAGTTAAAATGAATAGTCTGTTGTTGAAATATAGAATTGTTAAAGGATAGTAGTAAGAAAGGAAGTTAGTAACTTAAGTTATGAATGACCTTGAATACCAAGAAAAGTAGATTACATTTTGTTCTTCAGACAATAATTAACTAATAAAAGCTTTTTTTTTACAGTAGAAGTCTAATATAATCAGAGACAGATAGGCAGAGTGAGCAACTTAGGAAATGCTCTGTACTATTTTTCTCATTATTCATGCCTAGCTGTACTCAATGTTGCATTTTAGGGAAACGTTCAAAGAGGGACAAACCATTTGAAAAACCTGACAAAATGTATTTTTAATCTCTTTTTTAATATATGAAAAATTCGAGAGTCACACAAGTTAAATTATATAGGTAGAAAATAACAGAAAAGAACTGTAAATCTGACTATAAGATTTAGAGCTGGAGAATGGAGACCATCTAGTTTAATGTTTTCCTTTTGCATATGAGGAAACAGATACCAAGAAACATAAAGAGATTTTTTCAATATTACAGACACAGCAAATAGCAGATTAAGGAAGTCTTTGACTTTATGATTAAAATCTAGGAATTTTTCTACTCCATCAGTCTCTTAAACCCAGATCATCTAGTCATCTAGATCTCCAATACCATCTCCCCCTTTATACCATGCATCTAAATATTGGCTATATATATATATATATATATATATATATATATATATATATATATATATATATATATATATATATATATATATATATGAATATATAATTTCAATATAGAATCCTTCCAGGGAGACATATTTTGCCTTCTACTTAAATCTCATGAATTTATTTATTTCCCTTTCCAATAGACTCCATGCTAAAAATTGACTTTCTATTAGAACACATAAAAGAAGTGCAAAATAAAAGAAAATATCAACTATCACATCACATCATGTTTTGTCATCACCCTATTTACCCTGTTTTTACAAATCTTGCAAATATTTCTCTTTTCTTGTGTTTTGAAACAAGCAGTTCAAGAGTTTAATATTACAGTGGTCTTTGGTCACATATGTTAGAAAAGGATAAGTTGTGGAGCAATTACTTGGCTTCCAAAAATAGGACATTTCTTATTATAGCAGATACTTGCCTAGACTTTAGATATCGGCTCTTCAATTTAGACATGGCTGCCTTTACCTCTTTGTTCCGCAGGGTGTAAATAACTGGGTTTAATATGGGAGTGAAGATGGTATAAAACACTGCAAGAACTTTGTCCACTGAGTAGCCACTAAAGGGCCAGACATATATGAAAATGCATGGCCCAAAGAATAGTATTACCACAGTGATATGGGCAGTCAATGTAGAACGTGCTTTTGCCATACTAGCTGATGAGCGATTACGTACCGTGAATAGTATGACTGTATATGAAATAACCAGGAGCAGAAAGGAGCTCATGGAGAGAAAGCCACTGTCAGCAACAATTAGTAAGCTAATAACATAGGTATCTATACAAGCAAGTTTGGTCACCAGAGGGAGGTCACAAAAAAAGCTGTCTACCTTGTTGGGACCACAAAAGGGCAAGTTCACTGTAAATGCCAGTTGGCTAGTTGTGTGTATAAAACCAACAGACCAGGGAATGACGACCAGAATGATACAGACACGCCAACTCATGATAGTCATATAGTGGAGAGGTTTGCATATGGCAACATAGCGATCATAAGCCATGGACACAAGAAGGACCATCTCACTCCCAGCGAAAAGGTGTACACAGAAAATTTGAGCTAGACAAGCTTCAAAAGAGATAGTTTTTTGTTCAACAAGGAAATCTGCAATCATCTTAGGAGTCGCAAAAGAGGCCACACATACATCTATAAAAGAGAGATTAGCAAGTAAAAAGTACATGGGAGAGTGAAGACGTGGTTCTGAAATCACTGTGAGGATGATAAGGAAGTTTCCCATCAGAATAGCAATGTAGAGCAAAGAAAACACAACAAAGAAGATGGGTTGGAGTTCTGGGGAGTCAGAGAGTCCCAGCAAGATGAACTCAGACACTCGGGAGTGATTTGTTTCGTTCATTGACTTGGGATGAATGAAATTTTTTTCAGTTATCTGGAAGTAAAATAAATAGCAGAGATTAATTAATGGAAGTAGATTGAGGAAGGATATTTACTCTTAGTATTGAGAAATTCTGGATCTCTCCTTCTTATGAAAACAAAGGATATTTATTCCTATCTTGATCTTCATAATGAAGGCTGACATACAACTAAAGATTATATTGTTCTACAACTAAGACAGTTGGAAGTCTTCTGTTATGATGAAGACCAATTTACAATGTTGATGCAACTTGTTACACAACTTTACTATGATAGCTTCCAGTCTTCTTCAAAGAAATATGTATATGTATATATATATATATGTGTGTGTGTGTGTGTGTGTGTATACATATATATTTAAATTAAATACATTTTATTTCATTAAATATATCCCAGTTATATGTAAAAACTTTTAACATTCATTAAAAAAAAATTGGTTTCCATGTTTTTGTCCTTCCCTCCCACATTTCCCTCTCTCCTTGAAAAAGCAAAGAATTTGGTATCAATTTTACATGTGAAATAATGCAAAACATGTCTCCATATTAGCCATGTTACAAAAAAAATCCAAACATTAAAAATCAAGAAAAATCAAAAAATTTAAAAACTCTGTTTTAATCTGCACTCAGAGTCTACCAGTTTTCTCTCTATGAAGGTAGATGGCAGTTGCCATCGTGGGTCCTTTGGAATTGTTTTGGAACATTATCTTGATCAGAATGCCTGTCTTTCATATTTATCTTCTTCACAATATTGCTGTTACTATGTACAATGGACTCCTGAGACTTCTTAGTTCGTTGTGCATCAGTTCATATTTCTTCCCAGATTTTACTTAAATCATTGTGCTTGTCATTTTTTATAGAACAGCAATATTCCATGCAAAGGAATATATTAAATGGTCCCTTTAAACAATTCAGGAAAATTTCATTTTGTCATACATTTCTTAAATATCTACTGTGTGCAATATTTTGCTATGTATGTATTAAAGGAACTTCAAAGTGAAAATAAAAGATAATTTCTAACTTCAATGCACTTATAATATGACCAAGAAGATAGAGCTAACAAAAATAGGCATGATATAAAATAATTCATATAATATGAGAATTCTGAGGAAGGGTCATTTCTAACTTAGTGTATCGGGAAAACTTCAAGGAGATAATATGACTTGATTTTGAAAGTTAAATGGGTAGAAGTAATAAGGTGCCACATAAGTAAACTGAGACTTATGATTGAACTTCTCATGTACAATTCCATATGATAGTTATCCACTCTCTGATAATCTACTCCTTTGCCCAGTTGTTAATGAGGCATCTATTGGAATCCTACCTCATCATGAAGTATGACTCAATTCCATTCTGCTATCCAATTACACAGTGAACTTATCCCTTTATAAATCTTACCTCCCTAAATTTAGTGGTTATGCTATTCAGATTGACTGTTCTTCAAATGAATCTTCCTTTTTCCAGCCAACTTTCACACATCAAACATAATGGGGTAACTGAAGCTTTGTCCTAGATGACAAAATGTATTTCTTTCCACTGTGGAGTTGGTTTCAATGTCCTCTTAATAGTTATGGACATCCAAATGATCCACTTCCTTGGCCAACTTAACAGCCATTAAGCCCCTAATATTCAATAGCTTTGCTACTCCTCTCCTAAGTGCTACCTAGGAAGATTGACCTTTTTTGTTTCCTAATTCTTGATATGTTGTCTGCCTTTTGCTCCACTTTTTTCTCCTTTCTGTTCAGATAATTATTTCTTTCATCTATGAACTATTAGATTGTTCTCCTTCCTCCCTAGTTACATGGGTACTACATTCATAGTCTTTTCCATATAAAATCTATTTTCTTGGGGACAGCTAGGTGGTATAATAGACAGAGCACAGCCCTGGAATTAGGAGAACCTGAGTTCAAATCCACCCTCACTTAAAATCTCCTAGCTGTGTGACCTTGGGCAAGTCATTTAACCCCAATGCCTAAAATGAATAAAATAAATTTAAGAAAATAAAAAGCTATCTTCTTTCTTTATCCACGCTGGTGGATATCTGCTCCAATTTCCATAAAATCTATATCCTAACCTTGACAAAACTAAAGTATAGGGGCAGCTAGGTGGCACAGTGGATAGAGCATATGCCTTGGAGTCAGTAGGACCTGAGTTCAAATGTGGCCTCAGATACTTAATAATTATTTAGTTGTGTGGCCTTGGGCAAATCACATAACTACCATTGCCTTGTGAAAAAAAAAGAAAACCTAAAAATTATATCTTTCATAAACTCTTGTTTTCTAAGAAACTATCAATTATTTTTATTATTTTATTTCCTACCACTAACATGGAAACTATTTTTCCATAAATTTTTAAAATATTGAGTTCCAAAATTTCTTCCTTCCCCCACACCACCAATCAAGAAGGTAAATAATTTGATATAGGCTGTACATCTGTAGTTATGCCAAATATTTCCATGATAATTATGTTGTGAAAGTAAATACAGAAGAAACAAAACTTTCAAGAAAAGTAAAGAAATTTTAAAAAATTTTCTTCAGTTAGTATTCAGACACCATCAGTTCTTTCTCAGGAGATGCATAGCATTTTTTTCATAAGTCTTTCTATCGGATTTGTTTTGATGAGAATAGCTAAGTCATTTACTGCTGATCATTTTATAATTTTGCTCTTACTTTTTGCATAGTACATTTCTCTTTGTATTAATTTACATATGTCTTTCCATGTTTTGAGAGTATTCTATTCATCATTTTTATAGAATAATGTATTCAGTCATAATCACATAACATAATTTTTTGACCATTTCCCAATTTTTGGGCATCCCCTCAATTTTCAATTATTTTCCAACAGAAAAGAGTTGATATAAAGATTCTTGTACATATAAATCCTTTTCCTTTAGGGTTTTTTGTCTTGGACATAGTAATGGTATTACTAGATCAAAGGTTATATATGGTTTTAAAGTCTTTAGGGTATAGTTCCAAATTGCAATTCGCAACTCGACCAACAGTGCATTAATGTCTCATTTTTTTCTACATGCACTCTAACATTTGTCATTTTCCTTTTCCTGTCATATTACCCAATCTAATAGGCATGAGGCAGAGCCTCATAATTGTTTTAATATTCAATAGTCATTTAGAACATTTTTCATATAGCTATAGTTAGATTTGATTATCTTATCTAAAGTTGTTCATATCTTTTGAACATTTATCAATTGGTGAATGGCTTTTATTTTTTATGAACTTCTCACAGTTCTCCAGGTGTTTCAGAAATGTGGCCTATATAGAGAAACTTATTTTTAATTTTTTCACAGCTACTATTGCTAACTATATTTTTTCACAGCTAATATTGCTAACTGTATTTCCCTCAAGGACATTTCCCCATTTATTCTATGCTATCTCCTTTCTCCCATCCCTTTTAAAAAATGTTTAACTGCTTAATAGCTCTCCTCAATCTGTACTTCCTTCTATCACCTTACTTGATTTACTTGATTTTATGCCCTCCCCCTCCTACTTTCCTATGATAAGATAGATTCCTACACCCAATTGAGTGGATATGTTTTTGCCTCTTTGAATCAATTTTGATGAAAGTAAGGTTCCTTCACTTCCTCTTACCTCTTCCATCTTCCCCTCCCACAATAAAACCTTTTTTTTTTACCTCTATTATGGCAGATACTTAATCCTATTCTTCATCTCTCTTTCCTTTTCTCCCATTATATTCCTCTCTCACCCCTTCATTTTGGTCTTTAAAACCTCCATATTCAACTCACACCTGTGATCTCTGTCTACAAATGCTCCAATATCCCTAATAATGAAAAAAAAATCCTTATGAGTTACCAGAATCATCTCTCTATGTAGAATTGTAAACAGTGGCTTTGCTACTCCTCATCATGTGCATCAGTTCATATTTCTTCCCAGATTTTACTGAAATCATTGTGCTTGTCATTTGGTATAGCACAAAAGTATTCCATGCACAGGAATATGTTAAATGGTCCCTTTGAACAATTCAGGAAAATTTCATTTTGTCATACATTTTAAGTCCCTTATGGTTTCCCTTTCTTATTTACCTGCTTATGCTTCTCTTGAGTCTTGTATTTGAAAATCCAATACTCTGTTCAACTCTGGCATTTTCATCAGAGATTCTTAAAAGTCAGCTGTTTCAATGAATATACATTTTTCCCTACAAAACATTGAATTTAATTTTACTAGGTATTTGATTATAATCCTAATATGTTATAATCCTAATATGTATTTTTTCTATGTCATGTATCCTAAGTCAAATACCACTAGTATTCAAATTCTATTTTGAATGTTATTGTGTGTGTTTGTGTGGAGGGGATGGGAAGGGAGGAAGGGAGGAAAAGAGAGAGAGAGAGAGAGAGAGAGAGAGAGAGAGAGAGAGAGAGAGAAAGAGAGACAGAGACAGAGACAGAGACAGAGAGACAGAGAGACAGAGAGACAGAGGGACAGAGGGACAGAGAGACAGAGACAGAGAGAGACAGAGAAAGAGAGAGATACAGAGAGAAAGAGGGACTTGAATAGTGAAGTAGTTTTTACTTATCTTGCCTGACTCCAAATGGGATCATTTGTTGGGAGGTGTAGTTGGTTATAATCATGTCTCCTTTGCCCTTCATAATATCATATTCTAAACTCTCCAAACAAACTCTTTTCCTCATAACCTCCTGTCATATCTATTTCCCCAACTATTAGAATCCTTAATTTTAACTAAGACAAATAGCATATGAATTATATTTCATGTTGAGTATTATTCTAGTTTTATAACTAAAATGTGGATCAAATTTTCATATGACATAAAAGTAAGAGAGAGTATCAAAACAGATTTTTACTGAATAATTTTTTTAAAGATAGAGAGGGAAAGGGAGGTAAAACATGGACCAAATCTACTAAGTTGAAATTTAATAGAGATAGATGTATAGTCCTACATTTAGGCTCAAAAATTCAACTGAAAAAAAAGTAGTGGATAGATGAGAGAGAAATTCATATGAAAAAAGTTTAAGAAGTGTTAGTTGATGTAAGAGCCAATATTATTCAATAATATGACATAATAATCAAAAATTAATTTGTTTTTAAATACACACAAATGATGCTTCATGTTAGTGAAAAAAAATTGATTTGTGTTCTTCCTTATATGAGTTTATAATCTAGGACAGATGACAGTTATTATAAAGACGAGTCAGTACTTTTAAATAATATTTTTAGAAAGTTTTTTCTTTGATTGAACAGAAATTAGTCCCTTTATAACTTTCACTCCTCCCTGCAAATTGTACCTTTTACTACAAGTAAAGTAAAATAAATAAAAACTGTCTTACTTATGGAAAATCCTTCTCTCTCTCTCTCTCTCTCTCTCTCTCTCTCTCTCTCTCTCTCTCTCCACCACACACACACACACACACACACACACACACACACACACACACACACACACAAACATTAGTTATGCCAATAGCAGTACAAAACAGAACTTAAATACTGGAGGTATTTGACTTAGAATTCAAGAAATAGAAAAAAGATTATTGATATATACATACTCCTTCTACATTACTCTGGATAAGTCAAGAAGAAAGGATATAAAAGAAATTATTAATGTTTCTTTAACATTTGTATCATATTCCTATGACTGTGATTAGAGAAAGCATGAGTGCTTTGTAACTAGTCCAGTCCCAATTTTTGAATTACATCAAATATGTCTATATCTCTCTTAGTTGAAAAATTCCCAAATAGAGATTTGCTCTGACTTAAATTCTTTATATTTCTTCCTTCAAGTTGAAGTCAAGAATTTCCTCAATTCACTATTTAATATTAAAGACAGATTGGTACTTTAGGAGTATAAGAGCTGCCTTCCCTTCTTTTATCACCTTGTTGCCTTCATTTTTAGGGTTCTCCTTAATCACTCCACCCCTACCTCTGACACATACACACATCTCTATTTTTTTCTTTAGTATGACTACTGAAATATGAGTAGTATCAGTACTTTAAATGAGTAGTGTTTTGCCTCAGCTATCTGGCCAAAGCAAATTTGAAATAGATGATATCTTGGTCTTTTGAAGGTATCTACTCAATCACAAAGCATGAACTTAATGAACTTTATTCATTGGTGTCCTCCAAACTTCTTTTTTCAGTGCCTTTTTCCTTTACCTCAGAGGTTCATATACACAACAGTCATTCTCAGTTACCCAAAGTCAGAGCAATGGTACTCCAACAGGAATTAACAACTTCCATGCCCTATTAAATCAAAATGAATGGCCTTTGTAATGCTCCTTTGATATTATCATTTCATAATCACTTCTTTGTAATTCCTTATCAAATATTGAACTTTCATTTATTATGGTAGAGATCTGGGTGAGAGATGATGGAATAAGGGTTTTTGTTTGTTTGTTTGTTTGTTTTCTTTTTTAAACAAGATCTCTCTTTTACTCTGAAAACCATATCTGAATTCAAATCTTGCCTCAGACACTTGCTGGCTGTTTAATTCTGCATAAGCCATACCTGGAAGATCAGAGCCTTCTTGAAATCAGGGGAAACTATGGAAGAGGAAGTCTTTTTTGGGTCTGGTTTTTTTTTTTTTTTTTTGGTTTTTCCTTGTGAAAAACATCTAACATTTTCAGTAGCAGGTTCATTATGAGTCAAAAGTAATATATGGAAGACAAAAAAGATAAAAGATTATAAACCCTTCAATTCATAGAGTCACAGTGCCCAGAACCAGTAAAGAGATTGGACCACTCTAATACATTTTTTCCTTCTCTGAATCTATCATAAATAACTGATTTAGTTCTTACTGGCACATTTTAGAAAGAACAAACAAAAATATCTAGAGGAGAGCAGCCAAGATAATAAGGTAAAAAGAATTATACACTATGCCATTTGAGGATCAGTTGAACAAGAGAACAGTTAGATTAGGCAAGGGAAAGCATGGAGAGTGGTGAAAAGATATTCATGACAGATAGCTTTAAGTGTTTTTTAATACCTGACATGTAAGAAGGTTTTTTGACTTGTGTTGCTTGGCACCAAAAGTAAGAATTAGGAAGATTGTGTGAAAGTTACAGAAATATGAAAAGTTTCCAGTTCAATACAAAGTGGAAAATACAGTTATTTTAAAATGGATTGATCTGCTTGTAGTATTAATTGGTTTATAATAACTAGAAAAGTTCAATTGGAGGTCTAAGGACTTCAGTGACAAGTTCATTATGAGTCAAAATATTACATAGAAGAGAAAAAATTGTTAAATATTCTAAACCCTTAAATTAATTGAATCAAGAAAGAGATTGGAACACTCTAACATTTTTTTCCTGCTTTGAATCTTTCAGAATTCTGGTTAAATTGGCTGGCACACTTTAGAAATAGCATTGACAAAATAGAATAAATCTAGAGAAGAGCATCCAGAATAGTAAGATAAAAACATTAAAACTACACAATTTAAGGATCAGAAGAAATTAAGGAAAACATATTTAAAAAAAGATTTGAAGAACAAGACAATTATCTTTAAATGTTTTTATCATTTGAAGTATCATCTAAAAGAAGACTTTGACTTGCTTTGCTCGGCTCCAGAAGCTAGAATTAGGTAGAGTGATGGAAAGTTGTAGAAATATCTAAATATTTCAGCTTATTGAAAAGGGGAAAAACAGTTATTTAAAAATGTTTGCTGCAGTAGTTGGTTCATAATAAATAGAGGAGTTCCAGTGTGGGTATAGTGACTACTTTTGGGGGATAGTGTAGTTGGAAAGATTCTTAATCATGTGTGGGAAAGACAAGTTGACCTCTTAAGTCATTTTATGATTCTGTGATTGTCTTCCCTTTTTCTCTATACAAAGTTGAATGCTTCTTCCTTATTAAATTCTTTATTAAACTTACAATGACAAAAACTGTTTTGAGCTTCTTGAATATCTCTTTACTTCTTTCTATTCTTACTTCCAACTTCAACATGGTTTTCAGTTATCCTTATTGAGCTCTATTTACATTGGTAATAAAACTTTTGAGGATAAAATTTCCCTGAGATGGTCTTCCTCTATGTATTTAGCTCTGATTGAATGTGAGGTGTTGAAAATTATCTGAGAAAAGAAAATTTCCAAGACATTGAAATTCTTTTTTGCTTTTTTGATATCTTATAAATTAAAAAAATCAATTTTGGGCTGGAGAAGAATGCTAGCTGAAAGACAGGGACTAATATTTCTATTCCTATTCTGCCATTAAATATCCATGAGAAATGGTAATTCACTTAAATCTTTCAGTTGTCTTTTTCCTCATTGCCTCTTTTGTGTTTAATAACTATATGATCATTGTTAAGTCACTAAATTCAGTAATTAGAACATTAGCAAGGATTTTTTAACTAGAGTAATCAATCCTCATTTTTTAAAGGCTCAGAGAACTTGACACAAGTGGATACAATAAGAGACAAGACAGTAGGATGCAAGGAAGAACATGAAAGTCACTAGTTTTGTGAACAAGGGAAAAGGAGGATAGCATGAGTTGATAACAAAAGAGGCAAGAAAAAGTGTGAAAGGGGTGCTTCAAAGGGGACCTTGGGTACATTTTGGAGAGAATACCTAGAGGAAACTCAGAAAGAGGCAAATTGGGTAGGTATCGGGATACACAATTTAAAGGAGAGTGTATAAATTCTTTACCAACTTCATAGTTTTGTCTAAGGTTGACTCTACTTTCAGTTATGTGGATGTATGGAATTTACAGTTACAACTACAAAATTCATTGGTTGCTCAGATCAAAAATTTCTCCTCTACTATTTATAGCTGAAAAGGAACAATATGATGGAACTGTTGTAAGGAACTGTTCCTCAAGTCCCAGGTACCAGCATCTATAAAGTCATTCACAAAATTGTGGCAAAGAGGTAATTGGATGCTGGCTTTTGAGTAGTTTCTTAATTTCATGTCTATGGACTAATAACAGGTCTATGGAAGGCTTTGAATGGGTCTATAAATTTAGATGGGAAAAGGATATATTTTTTCACCAAATTAGAATTGAAATTTAATATTTCCTTCAATTATTTAATATATAATCTTGAGAAAATTTCAGAGAGTTCATCAGGCTGACAAAGGGATCAATAAAACAATAGAGTTAAAGAATCCTTGCTTTAGATATACATCCTTGAATGTGGAATGTTGCATACATTGCCTCAGAGTTAATGTGTTAGTTTTGCTCAACTATTTTCTTTTTTATTCTTTGTTACAAGGGATTGTTCTCTAGATGACAGAAATAGGAGATATTTTAGGCAATGAACTTAATATGCAAATAAATATTTCAATTAAATTTAAAAAATAAATAATAAAAAAACCCACAGGTTGTCTACAAGGGAGAAGACATTATCCTTCCAGAAGTCAAAAATAACTATCACCAGAATTTAGCTTTTAGTTAAATAGTTTAATTATACTCCTTCCTTCTTAGGGGAAAATCAGGATTCCACCAATAGAAAAATACACATCTGCAGTATTATACATAGGATTGTAAAAGACTCATTGTAATTATTAGTAATGTAATGATAATAATAATTGTACTTTTCTGTTCAATCAATAAACTAACATTTATTAAGCACATATTAATTTTGTGGATTTTTATCTGGAATATTCCTTTAGATGGAGTCAGGAATATTTAAGTCTTATATTTGGAAGACAGATGACTTATTTCTGTTCTTTTGCTTTCTAAATGACTTATCATTTCAACAAATGCACAAATTAAAAATCAAGAATTTGTGAAGAAAGATGCTATCTTCATCCAGAGAAAGAACTGATACATAGAAGAATGTATCTATTTGTGTCTTTAGGGAGTCATCTAAAGGGTGGAGGGAGTAAAGAAATAAAGATCAAAATATAACACGAAAATTTCGTTTTATATTTAGGAGGAAAAGCAAGTTGTACATGGTAGATTTGCAATTTCATATTTAAACAGCTTATTTATTGACTTGTGATATCAAATACTTGTTTCATTTAATGAAATAAATTTTTTGAATTATATAAAAAATTAATAATGTAATTTATTCAAGATTAAGGACACTGCTTTGCTCACAGGGAAAGCTCAAAAATGACATTTAGGTATATTTATTATTTGATTTTTCATTGATTATACTAGAGATAGTATGCAGTTGAATTCCTTTTCCTTCATGTTTATTTTGTGTTAAGTTGAAAACAAAAAAAATAACTAAAGAAATTGTTCTAATATAAAAAAATGTCAAATGAACAACTGCAATAATAGTCAGGAGACCTAAGACCACCCCTGATTGGGTTCCTGTGTGATCTTTAGTAAATTCTTTAATTTCTGTGAAATTCAATTTATAGCTTCCACCATAAAATGAATGATTTGCATAAAATGATGAACAATGTTCCTCCCATCTCTAAAATGCTTTGATTCTGTGACTTTTATGCTAAAACAAGTTATTTTAGTGACCACAGTTGATTCTATGGATTCTTTTTCCCTCCAAAGGACAATCCATTCACACAGATAATAAATTAATATTAAGTGCTAAGATAACTGATAATTTGAATCAATTCTACAGTCAAAGGCAAAGACAGAGAAAATTTTAAAGGTTGATTTAAAAACATAGACAGAAATATATATGGAATTGACAGAAATATATATGGAATTTTAAAAAACTAGAGGAGGAAAGATCTTTCTGAAAAACTATTCCCTTCTCATCATTTTTCCCATCTTCACTTACTAGTTTAAAAACTGACCTCAGGATAGCAGAATTCTTCAGGATTGTGATTATGGTATCTTCCCTGTTTTTCACTTTTCCACTTCTGCAGTTTTAATGTCATCACAGACATAGATATACACAGAAACTTGTTCTTGAAATTAATTAGTTCAATGGTGATATAAGATCATAGTGACCAGCAGACCCCCAGGAGACGTGAGTCTTGACAATTTAAGTCATCTTGCACTGGGGAGAATTCAAAAATCTGGAGGAGCTTTAGTGCCAGAAATTCCCTAAAGATGATTTAGAAATATTTTAAAACAAACCTTGGGATAGGACAGATAGTAATAACCATGAAGAGATACATATTTATATATTTTATTGTATATAGTTTATTAGTTATATAATTCCTTAGAGTCTCCATATATTTACCTCATATCATCTCAGTATGATAGATTTTGCAAGTATTATTTTCTCTATGATATAGATGAGAAAATAGGGAGTCAGAGAGATTAAGTCACTTGCCCATGTAAACATAGCTAGATATTAATTAGAATACACATCCAGGTACCTTGATTAGAAGTTGTGCTCTTCGAGGAAGAAGTTTAGTAGGTTAGAAAGCTATATGATGTCATTATTTGACCCATCTTTTTCTTCCCAATCTCCTCACTTCCAACACAAGAAAGGATTCAGGAATTCATGAATCTTTGGTTTTTATAGTACTGTACATTTTAAGTTAGACTCTGTCTCCCTCAGTTTTCTCATCTTTAAAATGGGGATAATATTGAGCACTAACCTTGGAGTCAGAAGTATGGGAGTTTGAATCCTGCCTCAGACATGTGACACTTTCTTTTTTTTTTAGCAGGGGATACATTTATTTTAATAGACAAGCAAAATACTAAAAGATGAACAGAATTTGTTTTTATTAAGTTATTGCCATCAAATAACTGTTGATGCACAAAAATACATTTTTCTTTAACTTCACAATGATCTCATTTATTTTCTATTTCTAGGGCATAAAAGTAAATATTTTCTTTATCTGTTAAAGATCCCAATTAGACATAAATGAAGTTTTCTTAAAAGAAAAATATATCAAACATTATTAAGAAATGATTGTGTATTAGTTTCTGCATGCAAATTTTAGTTTGTTCCACAATATAATTTATTCATTTTTAAAATTTGAGACATATAGGTATTCTATCTATTTTGACAATAACTGATTAAATCAAATATTATTGCTCCAAAAATGATGACTGATTTTCATTATCTTTTAAAATCAGAATATATATGAACATTAAATAAACTGAAGAAGCAATGGTGGTCTTCAAATGCAGTAGTACATCATTACTTTTTAATAACACAGTTGATATACATACATCATTCTTAAGTTGAAGGCAATCACTGTTGTCCTTGATCAATAAATGAGTTTGAACCTTAATGAGATTTTTCCAGCAATGCTTTGCAGCACCTTACACATTGCTCATATACAGTTTCAAAATCAGAGTCATTTCCATAATATGAATCTTCAATAGTAAGTTGTTTCTGTAGATCATAGCTTACAAGAAGTTCAATTTTAGCTTTGCAGTTTTTAACTTGATTAACTATTCTATTCAAATCTCTCAGATTGTTTTCATCCATACATAATATATAATCAAAGGTCAGGAAATCTTCTTTGGTAATTCATGATAATGCCATGTTTCTTCATGCAAGTCTGCCCTCGACAATCAGGGGGGTTTCCTATTTCATATGTAGATGTTACTGCACTATCTATCCTCCACTTATCTGAAATATTTTGATCAGCTACAAGTTTCCTGAAAACATCTTCAGCTATAGGTGAGCGACAAATATTACCCAGACACACGAACAGCACAGACCTGGTCCCCTCCATGGCCATGTTTATTCCCTATTGCTGTATCCATGTGACACTTTCTAGCTGTGTGACCTTGGGCAAGTCAATTAAACCTGATTGCCTCCCATCTAGGGTCATCTCCAGTTGTTCCAATCCATATCTGGCCACTGGACCCAGATGGTTCTGTAGGAGAAAGTGAGACTGGTGATTTAGCATAGCAGCCCTTTACTCAAATTCAATCCATGTCCTTGTCAAGATATATAATGCAATGGTCTTCTTTGAGATCAAAGGACAGATATTATCATCTGCCAAGATTTGTTGTGAGAATCAAATGAAATAACATTAGTAAAATATTTAACACAGTTCATGGCAAATAAATTGTGTTATATAAATGTTTACTATTACTGTTTTTGTTATTGTTACTCCTTCAGTTTTATGGGACAGGAAAATACACACTGTACATGACTTACAGATTCTAAAAATGCATTATCCATTTAGTGAGAATATCTCTACACTTAGAGGCAGAAGAACTGGATTCAATTCTACCGTGCACTTAGCTGTGTGATCTTAGAAAACTAACTTATTCTCCCTGAGGCTCAATGTCCTCTTTCATAGATAGAGAATGATAATACTTGTATTTCACAGGTTTAAGATTTATTGTGAAGATCTTATGGAATGATGTATATTATTTGTATTTATAACGTATCAGTTAAATACAAATGATTGTCATTATTGAACTTACTTTTACATCCCAAAACAAAAGGGAAATAAATTGTAGAGTTCAGTGACTGTAATACTATTTTAACAATGCCCTAGTTTAATGTTTTCAATCAGTAGTCCAATTAGAATTTTGCCCATTTGGAGTGAAAATGTACAGGGGAAAATGACTTTGGATAATAGCTGAGAGTTCTTCTTTTCTGTGGGTTTGACATAAACTTAACTACATAAAAGAATAGTTAAGAAAAGTGAAGGGTCTATTACTCCTTATATCTCTAAAAGGAAACTGCTGAGCTCAAGGATTTTTTTTTTTCCCTAAAAAGTGTGGGGTCATTTCCTAATGACTCTAGAGGAAGTAAGCAAACATCACAGATTGGAAGTGCTAAATGAACAAAATCAACTTATATTTCTATATTATTTCATGATTTCCAATATCTTTCACTTATATTATCTAATTTAAGCCCTGAAATAACATTCTTAGGTAGTAAGTACAAATATCACTGCTACAATACTGATGAAGAAACTGAGGGTCAGAGAGATTAAATGGCTCAACTAAAGTAACATAACTAATAAGAAGTCAGACCCCAAACATATCTTCCAACTATGCCCAGTGCTCTTTCTACCCTCTCCAAATATCTCACTTTTAGTGTCCTCAGTTTACTTCTAAAAGAGGGAGAAATTCTGAACTTCTTTTTTTTGGTATAAATAACATATACAAATATATGCACACATAAACACAGACATATGCATAAATATATATATATATATATAAACACATATGTATATTCATTTATATTCATTTATAGCTTATACTTAACCTATATGAAATGCATTATAGTGTTTCTCTCATTTATATAATATTTATTAAAAACAATAATTCACATTTCTATAGTTTTAAGTTTATAAAACAATTTTCTAAAAGTATATAAAAAAGAAGTCTCATAGCATAGTGGATTGAAAACTTTTGAAATCAGGAAGACTTGAGTTCAGTTGTTGCCTGCAACTCATACTAACCATTTAATCATGTTCAATTCACTTAACCTAACAATGCTTCAGGCAGGTAGTGTTTCTGGAGTTACAGAGCCACTATCAGCTTCCACAGGGAAAGGGGAATTTCTATAAAAGTCACTTTATTAAATAAAATCACTGGAGGATGAAACTGGAGGCCATAGAAATG
Organism: Macrotis lagotis; assembly: GCF_037893015.1. Taxonomy (NCBI): domain Eukaryota; kingdom Metazoa; phylum Chordata; class Mammalia; order Peramelemorphia; family Peramelidae; genus Macrotis; species Macrotis lagotis. Next base: position 188,635,833 of record NC_133661.1, on the reverse strand, counting down.
ACATCACTTGCCCAAGGTCATGGGAATCATGCTTTTACAGCCAAGAAAGAAATTAGAGGCAATCTATCCCAATATCATTTTACAGGTGAAGAAAATGAGAGTCAGAAGGATTTATTCTGGGTCACACAGTTAGTAATTAGAAGATGCAGAAATAAAACCTATATCCTCTCACTCCAAATATTGCATTCCTTTTATTAAATCTCAGTGCTTCTATATATAATACTTGTAATTATGGAATATCAGAAAAGGGCAGGAGTCTGCCTCTAAACCAAATATTGTTAATAATGCTCATAATGTCCTACACAGGTCATAGTGCATTTCACTTTGTTGGCATGGAAGGCTGTTTGGTATCATGAGAAGTGAAAAAGGAAGGAAAGGGAAGGAAATGGGAAGGGAGGGGATGGGAGGGGAGGAGAGGAAAGGAAAAAGTCACTTTACCCCATCACACAGCTAGGAAATTTTTGAGTTTGCATTTGAATTCAAGTCGTCTTGACTCCAACATCAGTAATCTTTCTATTTATTCCATTTAGCTGAATCCAGTACACTAGATTTGATGTCAAGAAGACCAGTATTTATATCCTGATGAAAGATACTTCCTGGTTGTTTATTTCTAACTAAACACATCACTTCTATTTTCGTCTTCTATAAAAATGAGAGTTGTACCTGAACATTGATATCTCTTCTGATTATAAATCTATACTACTATGATCCTTAATGTCTTCTCCTTCCCCTTGACTAAATGATCTAGTCTCATGGGAGTCAGAGACAGAATGTGTCAAAAACCTTTAGTATGTGAAGGCCCTTCTGCTAATTTGATTTTGTCTGTGCCAATCTCATTGTTTAGCCTTTTCTCCAGTTGTCTGGAATGGGGGAAAGTTTGCAAGCCAACAATCAAATTAACCTCTTCTTCCCTCATCTTCTATCATCAATGTCCCATGGTGAAAGGCCTGCTAAATGACAGGTTAGGTGTGGGACTGATGATGAGCCTCTCTTGTGACTGGGAGAAAACTTGCCTTGGCAAAGAGAGGCTATTCAATTTAATTATAATTAATTCTGCACTTGTTTGTGTGTAAAAATTTTACCAGGTTTTCTCTGTGACTTCATTATTTTCCCACATATGTTGAAGTGGACTGTCTGAGATGGACCAAAATGGAGGAAAGAGTCATAGCCTTAGATTTTGCTAGACTTTGGGCTTGGTTCTGCTACCGACTGTCTGTGTGAAAGGCAAGCTATTTTCCCTGTGTTAAGAGAAAGGGAATTGGTTCATGAGAACTTATTTGTTAAAGTTTCAGTAAGGGCATTTATAACCCCAAAATTAGCATTCCAATTAGGGCTTAATTTATTGCTTTGTTGAATGCCTACATTTAAGTGTTAATAACATAGATTAAACTCAAAAATGTAAGCCCAAAATTTTATTATTCAGAGAGTACAATTGTTAGACATTACCAGTGCACCCCTAAATTGCTCTAGAAATATTGCTTAAGCTTAGCAAATATACAGTATGGAATTCTGTGGAAAGAGATGAACACCAGAGAGAGACCTGGTGACTACAGAGAAATAATGATTCTGATGGGGATGATAGAGACAATGGTTATGCTTGGGTTTTGTTTAGTGTTTCAAGGTTTGTGAAATATTTCACATCTAAGACTCTCATAACTTCCCTAATAAGATTTCTTTAATGCCTAACATTAATGTCTAATTATAATATTATAATTTTATAAGTAGTTGTCCTTCATAATCAGAGAGAACCAGGACACTAACTTAAGGTTGGCATGAGTTATAGATTGTTTTTAGAGTGAGGACAACACAAAGAATTCCTTCTTACTCTTTCCAGACCATTATACCCCTTGACCTGATTTGATAGGAAACAAGACTTCTGGTGTTAGTCTGGATGCTACAGGAGTCCTTGGTTTTGTGGATGTTTTCTTTTCAATTTTAGCAAGGCAGCATGTCATTTCAGTAGTGTCAGGTTTTTCCAAGAACAGTACATCAAAAACTTCCTCTCAATGGACTAATTGTCAATACTGTCTTTTATTCACATATCAGTGAGACACCATGATGATTCACCAGCACTATCTCTGTCTAGATTGTCTAATCATCAGTACTATCCCTTTGTCTCAGCCCTGTCACCATATTCCCCAGTATCCAAAGACTTTGGCTTCCTGCAAAGCCACCCAGGGAGTCATGGAATAATGGCACCAGGTCATTAGTCAGCATCAACTGTGATTGGAAGTAAGTTGGAACCTGATTATCTTCGAACCTCCAATTTTCACTCTTGATTAGAGAAAATATGCTTGGCAAATGCTTTCACTCTGGTTCATCTTCTGTTGGTTCAAAAATTTCACCTCTAGTGACACAATATGAATTCCTCTGACCATTCATCTTATTTATTTATTTATTTATTTGTTTGTTTGTTTGTTTATTTTTAGGCTTTTGCAAGGCAAATGGGGTTAAGTGGCTTGCCCAAGGCCACACAGCTAGATAATTATTAAGTGTCTGAGACCCGATTTGAACCCAGGTACTCCTGACTCCAGGGCTGGTGCTTTATCCACTGCACCACCTAGCTGCCCCCTTACCATTCATCTTAATCATGGTTTCAGGATCCTATTACTTTTAGTTGGAGAATCCAAGTGACTTGATTATCTTCCCAATATGTATGTCAGTTTTTTGAAACAAGGAAAAATCTTTGTAGCTTGCACCTATTAAACTTGTACCTCTCCTGGCATATCATGAACAGATAGGCTTCTTTTATTAATCCAAAACAGTTGATAGAGTGTCCAAGGCATTTGTCAAGGCAGCGACTCCAAAAGATATCTGCAGGCTCTAAGTTTACACCAAAAAATGTTACCCTTCTGTTATCTGCCAGTTGTTCCTATCCAAAGGATATATTCTGACTCCTTGTTCTTTCTTTTGGTAAAAATACTTTTGGGCTATCAAGATAAGCCCCAATGAAGTAGGAATTACATGTATTATACCCACTAAACAGATAAAGAAAACTAGGGTCAGAGAGGAAAAATAATTTGACTAAAGTCACATAAATATTATAAAAATCAGTCACTTCATCTATTAGTGAATCTTCATAGTCCTGAAACTGTTCCAGCAGGAAGGTTATACCCAAGTCAAAAGTCCCTATTGGACTATTATTGTAATCTAAAATTTTCAAGAAAATTTTTCTTATAATTTTTTGAAATATTTTATTTAAGGTTTTTAAATATGTTTTCTGAGACCATTGATACTTAGATTATATCAGCTTTAAATAAAAATGTTTCATGCTTTTAAATTAATTTTGTTGTATTTTAGAGTTGTTTTAAATATTTTTTCATTGAATTCTGAGTTCTGTTTCTGCCTTTTTTTCCCATTGTGTCACCTGATTTTTTCGGTTTCAAAGTTTTTGTCCTCAAATATTTGTTGAGGACAACTATTGCTATTCAGATTTCCTTTTACTAAATCTAATTTCTCTCAGTGTGTTTGCAACCACTTTTATATCTCAACCAGAATTATTGTGCTTTAGGACAGCTAGGTGGCACGGCAGATAGATCATGGGTCCTGGAGTCAGGAAGACCTGAACTCAAATACAACCTCAGACACTTAATAAGTACTTAGCTGTATGACCTTGGACAAATCATTTAACCCCATTACCTTGCAAAAAATAATTATTATTATTATTGTGTTTTAGTAGGATTATTTCTTATTTCTTGAGTTTTATGATAGGATCTTCTTGCAACATACTCTTTCTTTGATACATTACAAGTTTTCCTGTGATAGATCAATTCCTTAGTCTGTGTTAATCTTCTTCTCTACCGAATTCTGAGAGTGGAAGATATTTATTGAAATGTTACCAAGCAAAAATTTACCTAAAGTGAAGTCCGGTGTCATTATCCGTAATACTTTTAATTTCAAATTTAATTTGTTTCAGTAGCTGTGGATAGTCATTTCTAAGCAGAGGTACCCCAGGGTTAAGATAAAGGTCGGCAGAGTGTGAGACTGTGCAGGGTGGGGATGATGGTTAATGGACAAGTGGGCAAATTTTGAAGCTAAGCTTTGACTGAAATAAATACTAACATAGTTTCAAAATCCTTTGATTATTATCCCTTCCACCTGAAGCCAGCTTCAAATTTTTGTTCCTTACCTGCAAGGATCCAGCCTCCATGGGGTCCTTGAAACCAGACAGGAGGGATAGAGTCGGCAAAAGGAGTTCAGTCAACATGAGGGTTTGAAGGCAGAAGCAGGTTGACTGACTGTCTGCTACTCAGATTTATTTTTATAGTCTCAGAATCATATAGGCATCAAGCAAGCAAGCTAAAATCATTTCCTTGGTTACAAAAGTTTACAATTTTCATTATCATTTATATATTTCATGTGGTTACAAGTTTGATCATGTAGTTCATATGGTTACAAGTTTGATTATCAATCATGTAGTTAATTAATTTTTATCCCTGCTCATGATGACCTCAATCTGACAGCTACCTAGTTTGTTGCTGCATTGTAAAATTATTAATTCATTTAAAGTTATTAATTGATCAATTCATTTAATAGAATGTTTTTTATGTTTCTGTGTATGTAAATGTTTTTCAATACACTCCCTTGACAACCTCTAGTAAGGGTAGTTGTGTTTGTCCACCCATTCGTTGACTCCTTCAATAACCAATTTCCTTTCAGCCCTTGTTGGTAGAAACCACAGTTTCTGTGACTTTTTTATTCATTCACAATAAATTGAGGCTGTTAAAGTTCACATATCAGTCACCTATACTAACTATTCTTATACCATCTTTATCATATATTCCTGTGTATGGTAAGGAGGGAAAAACTTTTGATTTCCCAGGAATTCTACCTAACCCATCGTGTATCTGTTTTCCCTGTATATATTCTGACATCTCCTTGGAATTCCCAGTGTTGGGTTTTCCATAGATTTCATAATATTGGAAGCTTTTATATGCCTCAGGGGGAGGCAGTTCTGTTTAATTTGGATGGGGGCAGCTAGGTGGCATAGTGGGTAAAGCACCGGCCCTGGAGTCAGGAGTACCTGGGTTCAAATGTGGTCTCAGACACTTAATAATTACCTAGCTGTGTGGCCTTGGGCAAGCCACTTAACCCTGTTTGCCTCACAAAAACCTAAAACAAAAAATTTGGACAGAGTTCACAATCTGTTTTATTCAAGGAATATCTCTGGAATCCTTCCTTTATAGTCATTCCACTATTAGGATGAGTAAGTTTTGCAATCAATATTAGTCCTATAAATATTGGTATACATGGAATACATACATATATATATATATACATATATATGCATATATATTGAAGAAGGAAATGTTGTTCCATCAGACAGTGTAGCTACCTTGATTCTTCTTGCCACGACTGTGTCAAGCAGCTTAGAGACCCTGGCTCCCAACAATTACCAGATGCTCTACCAACCCATGGAATTCATAACATGGTAATAGGATTTGGGTGTATCTAATGGGAAAGTATAAGGTAATACCATAATTGTAACTGTAGCCTTTGAATTACGTTTAGTCTTTTAATATTACCTTAAAGCAGGGGTATTACCTTAAAGCAGGGTTGTTATTCAAGTACCCTTTTGATAAAACTTATTAACTCTTCAGAATATTTTTGAATATACAATATACATGGCATTGCAAAGGAAAATAAAGTAATGAACTAAATTATAAGGTTTTTTTTTAGCCAATCTCACCCAAGTCAGCAAGTTAAGTATGCTGTCTTCTTTAGCTATTGTTCAATTTATGGACATCTCCTTAATTCCTAATATTTTTGCCTGTACAAGAAGTGCTATTTTAAATATTTTATACCTATAGAAATTTCTCTTATTTCTCTGATCTGTTTGGATATAAGTCTAGCAATGATATAGTTGGGTAAGGAAACATGGCCTGCTAAGTAATATTTTATGTAAAATTCCAAATTATTTTCCAGAATTGTTTAATCACAAGTTTTTTTTCTTTTTTTCTTTTCTTTAAATTTAATTTAATTTTTTTATTCTCATTTTGTACAAATGTTTTTTTTTTTACATTAATAAAATATTCTTGTTTAAGAGTAAACAAAATACCCCTCCCCCATGAATATAGACTTGCTTGGGCAATAAAGTAAAAGGGAGAGAAAAAAATAAAATTAAAAAAAATTAAAATTAAAAAAATAATAGTAATAATTGTATGTGTGGCCAGGTGGCACAATGGATGAAGCACCAGCCCTGGAGCCATGAGCACCTGAGCCCACATCCAGCCCTGTAGACCGAACAATCACCCATGTGACATGTAAGCTACTTGATCCCCACTGCCATACAAAAACCAAAAAGAAGAAAAAAAAGACCAACAATAAAATAAAATAAAATAGTAATCATAGTAGGGGTGGTTGGGTGGCAGACAGAGCATTGCCCCTTGAGCCAGGAGCACCCGGGTCCAAATCCGGCCTCAGACACCTAAAGATCACCCTGCTATGTGGCCACAGGCAGGGTACTCTGCCCCATTTGCCCTCCACCTCCCCAAATAATAATAAAAAACGTGCTTCAGTCTTTGTTCCAACACCAACAACTCTATCATGGGTGGATCACATTCTTTATGGTAAGTCCATCGCAAAAATTGCTTCCATATTTTTCCAATGTTGCCATTGCTGATCGCAACTCCCTCCTTTCTTATTTCTTCACTACCATGTACTATATTTTCTATCTCCTTTCCCTCTGACTCTGCTGTATGGTCACTTAATGGTGCAGCAGACAGATCCCTGGTCCTCGGGCCAGGAAGCCCTGAGACCCCATACCACCCCTTAGGCCCAGAATCCATCTGGCCCTATGGTCCTAGACAGGCCTTCCAATCCCAGGCCCTTGCAAGAAGTAAAAAAGAAAATGTGTTATATCTGACCACTCTCCCCCCATGCTCCATCCTCTCCTCCTTTATTCACATCCCCACCCCTTCCCCTGCTCCTTCCTCCTTACTCCAGATGCATATACCCCATTGAGTATATATGCTGCTTCCTCTCCTAGCCATCTCTGATGAGAGCAAAGGTTCCCTCATTCCCCCTTGCCTCCCCCCATCCATATCATTACAATAGCTCATTGTAATAAAAAAATCTTATTATATGAAATATCTTGGCCTATTCTCCCTCTCCTTTTTCTTTCTCCCATTACATTTCCCTTTTTTTCTATTAACTCCTTTTTACATCGTATTTTATCTTCAAATTCAGCTTTCCCCTGTTCTTCAACTATAAAAGCTCCTTCTACCTGCTCTATTAACTTAGAAGTTTCATATGAGTATTATCAGTGTCATTTTTCTATGCAAGAATACATGCAGTTCATCCTCATTAAGTCCCTCATATTTTCCCCCTCTCCTCCACTCTCCATGCTTCACCTGAGTCTTGTATCTGAAGATCAAACCTTCTGTTCAGCTCTGGCCATTCCAAAAGGAACATTTGAAATTCCCCTGGTTCATTGAAAGTCCATCTTTTTTCCCTGGAAGAGGACATTCAGCCTTGCTGGGTAGCTCATTCTTGGCTGCATTCTAAGCTCTTTTGCCTTCCGGTATATTATATTCCAAGCCCTACGAGCTTCCAATGTAGTTGCTGCTAAGTCGTGTGTGATCCTGACTGCAGCACCATGATATTTGAACTGTGTCCTGCTGGCTGCTTGTAATATTTTCTCTTTGACTTGGGAGTTCTGGAACTTGGCTATAATATTCCTAGGGGTTGGTTTTTTGGGATCTCTTTCTTGGGGGGATTGATGGATTCTCTCCATTTCTATTTTCTGCTTCTAGAATAGCAGGGCAATTTTCCTGTAGTAATTCTTTGAAGATGTCAAGGCTCTTTTCCCGATCGTGACTTTCAGGTATTCCCATAATTTTTAAATTATCTTTCCTAAGTCTGTTTTCCATATCAGTTGTTTTTTTCAATGAGATATTTCACATTTTCTTCTAATTTTTCATTCTTTTGGTTTTGAAGTATTGATTCCTGATTTCTGGTAAATTCAACAATCTCCCTGAATTCTATTCTTTGTCTGAAATATTTCTTCTCCTCAGAGAGTTTCTTATCTCTTTTTCCATCTGGCCAATTTTGCTTTTTAAAGCATTCTTCTCCTCAATAATTTTTGAACTGTTTTATCCATTTGACCTAAGCTGGTTTTTAGCAGCTATTTTCTTCAGTGTTTTTTTGGATTTCCATGACTAAGCTGTTGACTTCATTTTCATGTTTGTCCTGCATCTCTCTCCTTTCATTCCCCGTTTTTCTTCCAACTCCCTCATTTGATTTTCAAAGTCCTTTTTGAGCTCTGTCATAGCCTGAGCCCAATTTCTGTTTTTTCTTGGAGTCTTTAGATGCAGGAGCTTGTACTTACTCATCTTCAGACTGAGTATTTTGATGCTTCTTGGGCTCATATGCAAAATATTTCTCAATGGTCTTCCTCTTGTTTCTCGGCTTGCTCATTTTCCCAGCCTTGGCCTGGTTTTGGGGTGCTTCCTGAGCTTTTGGGACAATCCCACAAGGGTTTCAGTGTGTGAGGCTCAGTCCTCCCTCCTGGTCTCTGAATGACCATAAGCGCCCCACCTCTGCCACGGGGCTGAGGTGGGGGGGGGGGCTGCTCTTCTATGGGGGGCCTAGACTGGGATCAGGATCTGAAAGTGGTCAGAGCCCCATAGTCCTATTCCAGAGGCCGAGGACAGAGCTCTGCAGTCTCTCTTCACTCCCCTCCCTCAGCTCAATGGGCTCATGCCTTGGGGGCTCCTGCTTACCAGCTCTGCCTGCTTCTGTTTCCAGATCTGGGCTGCCGAAAGATCAAGCTGTTCTCTGTGTGCCCTGAGGGCTGGGCTCCATGTACTCACCATGGCAGAGGTCCCCTGCTGTTCCCCCACTTTGTGCTAGGTGCTCCCCAGGGTGCCAGTCAGGAGACTCCCCCACTACCGCAACCCGGGGCTCCCAGCACCCTGGGGCTGCCTCTGGGAGGCTGAAGTTCTTTCGCTCTGGCGGGCCACACCTCTGGCCAGCAGCCGCCCCTCCAACCTCAGAGAGCAGAGCCTTGATGCTCTTTTCCAGGTTACCTTGAGTAGGAGAACTGCCTCACTGGATCCCTTTGTGGGTTCTTTCTCTCTAAAGTTTAGTTAGAGTCCTTAGTTTCAAGTTTTATCAGAGAGTGCCTAAGACTTGATCTCTTCTTGTCGCCATCTTGGCTCCGCCCATAATCACAAGTTTTAATCACAAGTTTCTTTATATTCTTTTTAATCTGCCTATTTCTCCTCAGTGCCTCCCACATTTATTTTATTTTTTTGTTGTTTGGTTTTCTTGATAAAGGTGAAATCAATTTTTTTCATTTCTCTCATTAATAGTGATGTGTACCATTTTTTCATGTATCTAAAGAACTCCTAGGTTTCAAATTTTGAGATATATATTTAGACCATATATCAACTAGAGAATTCTTTCTTTTAAAATTTAATCCATTCCTTCTATAGCTTAGAAATGAAACCTTACTAAAGAAACTTACTGGAAACCTTTTTTTTTTTTCCAGTTAATTATTTTATTTAATCTTTGTCTATTGGATTTTATTGCATAAAATTGATTAATTTTATATAATCAAATTTTAACCACTTAATTTTTTGTCATCTACCCTAAACTTTTTTTTAGTTTTTTGCAAGGCAAACAGGGTTAAGTGGCTTGCCCAAGTCCACACAGCTAGGTAATTATTAAGTGTCTGAGACCGGATTTGAACCCAGGTACTCCTGACTCCAGGGCCGGTGTTTTATCCACTACACAACCTAGCCACCCCTCCTAAACTTTTTTTAAATGTGAATTTTTTTTAATCTTTCCTTAATTGACTTAAGATATGAATGAGATGTGGTGTGTAAATGTCATGAAATAGTCTTGTGCTATAAAAATGATAAGATGGCATGTGATTGGAAAAAATTTTCACAGCTAGAGGTTACAATAAAGGTGGTTACTAAAATTTACGGAGAATTGAATTAGATTTATAAGGTCACAAGTCATGTCTCAATTGATAAATACTCAGGAGATATGAACAGGCAGTTTTCAAAGGAAGAAATTAAAGCTATATATAATCATGAAAAAATGCACCAAATCATTACTGATTAGAAAGATGCAAAGTAAATCAAATCTGGGGTTCCACTCACCTCACACCTATCAGATTGACTAGCATGACAAAGAGGGAAAACAATCAATGTTGGAGAGGTTGTATGAGGATTGGAACATTAATGTATTGTTGGTGAAGTTATGAACTGATCCAAACATCCTGAAGAGCAATATGTAACTACACCAAAGAGCAATAAAACTGATCATTACCTTTGATCAACCAATACCAATACTGGCCTATGTCCAGAAGACCTCAAAAAATTGGATAAGTCCCTTATGTTCCAAAATCTTTATTGCAACTTTTTTGTAATGGCAAAGAATTGGAAATTGAGGGAATGCCCATTACTTGGGGAATGGCTGAACAAGTTATAGTATATGAAATTTAAGGAGTACTATTGTTCTATAAGAAACCATGAATGGTCAGATTCAAGAGAAGCATGGGACCAATAATAGGAACTGATGATGAGAAAAAGGAGCAGAACAAAGAGAACAATGGACAGATCAACAACAACATTGTGAGATCATCAACCTTGATGGAGGCAGCTCCTCTCAGCAGTTCAGAGAGCTTGGATCACTCTGGAAGACCTGTTAAGGACAATGTTATCCACATTCAGAGGAAGAAAAACAAAACAAAAAAAAGAAAAATCTTCAGCATCTGAAAGAACACAATGTTCACATTTTTTTAATTTTATTTTTTTATTCTCTTCCATTTACAAATGACTATTACCAAGGTACAAAATTTCCCTCTGCCCTTCCTTCCCACCCCCACCCCCTCCTCTCAGGGTCAGTATAGTATTTTACAAACTTATTTTGTTAAACATATTTGCAAATTAGTAAGTTTTGGCATGAGGAATTAGGCTTAAGGGAAAGTGATACATAAGAGGTAATTTTTTTTTAGGTTTTTGCAAGGCAAATGGGGTTAAGTTGCTTGCCCAAGGCCACACAGCTAGGTAATTACTAAGTGTCTGAGACCAGATTTGAACCCAGGTACTCCTGACTCCAAGGCTGGTGCTTTATCCACTACACCACCTAGCCACCCGCATAAGAGGTAATTTTTATAAAGTTTTCATCAGATTCAGTAGGGATGTTTTTCTGTGGTTTTTTTTTTTGTTTCTTTCTGTTTTGGTTGGGGATAATATAGACCAGTACTAGTTTAATACAGTTGTCCTAGCTCTCTGGACTGTTGAGAAGAGTTGCATCTGACAAGGTTGTTCATCTCATAATTCTGTAGATGTGTACATTGTTCTCTTGGCTGCATTTGCTTCACTCAGCATCAAATCCTGTAAGTCATTCCATACTTTTTTAGAGGCCAACCATTTATAGGGGGGCTATTGATTTTATATTATTACAATATTATTATTATTATTATTATTATTATTATTATTATTATTATTATTATTTAGGTTTTTGCAAGACAATGGGGATTATTGGTTTTCCCAAGGCCACACAGCTAGATAATTATTAAGTGTCTGAAGCCGGATTTGAATTCAGGTACTACTGACTCCTGGGCCAGTGCTCTATCCACTGTGCCTCCTAGAAACCCTGCAAAAATCTTATTATGAGAGTAAACATAAACCCTCCTCCCCCAAAAAAGATGAGAAACCTCAAGAATAGTGAGAGAGGAAAAAAATGTACTTCAGTCTGTGTTCAGATTACAATGGTTCTGTCTTTGGAATGAGTTGCCTTCTTTATCATAAGTCAACCAGAGAGTTGCTTCAATATTTTTACCACAGTTACTATTACTAGCTGTATTCCCCTCCACTCTATTTCTCCCCACTCTCATTTATTCTATTCTCTCTCTCCTTTCATCCTGTCCCTGTCCAAAAGTATGTTGTATCTGAATATGCTCAGATATTTAACTTAGGATGAGTCTGTGATCAGTCCAGCACTCTGCACCACCTATTGCCTTTGTCACTCTCATATTCTGCTTCTGCCATACTCATATACTCTCACATACAATTATACAGTCTATTAGATGCTAGTGTTTGCTATGAGCATACATCCAGGAAGTTTTATTGCAATTAGGTAAATGGAATATAGTGTTTGTGATGAGATGGTTATGAGCTGTGCAAGTCTTCAGTTGTAGGAGACCATTACTGTTGTTGTTTCCAGCTCCATTCTTCTCAAGGACTCCATGTCATGCCTGGGTAATCTGAGCCAACTCTACTATTAAAATCATCTGGAATTATAAGCTTGTGCTCTTTTGGGTGTATTGATGATAAGGGTCTCCAGGTTTTCATAATTTTTTTCCCTTAACTTCATCAGTGTTTGTAATGGTGGGTGTATAGACACTGATGATGGTGTCATGGCATTTTCCTGGAAATGGCAGTCTCATAATCATAAGCCTGTCATTCACTACTTTTGGTAGACATTCAAGAATACTAATCAGATTAATTTTGATTGCAAAACCTATCCCAGCTTCACAGTATTCCCATTCATTGTTACTTGACAAAAATGTATATACAGCTCTGAGTTAACTAAGCTGGCCTTCATTTGCCAACCTTGTTTCACTCAAGGCTTCTATTTGGATATGGTCTCTGCTGAGTTCTCCTGCAAGAAGATCTGTTAATCTTTCAGGTCTATTGGATCTTGTATTGTCTATGAGTGTGTACACTATTCCATGCACCAATATTGAGTGGAACCTTCTTTAAAATATTTTTTTACATCTCAACTACACTGTAGGATCCCCACCTCCTGTGGTAATCAAGTCAATGTTGGATAAGTAGACAATTTTTAGTGTACCTTTTCTAGTTCCTTCCACACATCAGGAGGTGAGAAGTGAGATCCTTAAAGGGCTGCTCAATCACGCAGAGGGTTGCCAAATCTCATTGCTGCTTTCAGTGAGTAAAGACTCTATGACCTGGGCCACCTTTGTCAGGGTTGTGACTACAGCTCCCAATGCACCTGCACCTGCTACTTTGTCACCTGTCCTTTGCCAGAAGACTCTAAGGAATGATTATGAGTGTTATCCTTTGTTTCCTGAATAAAGGAGGTAGAGCTGCCTGAAATCATCTGCCTCACTCTCTCTTTCAAAGTCATTATGATCAAGCATAGCAAGAAAGAATCATGACAACTGGTGATGATGGCTCTAGATGCATTGGATGACATTGGTATCTTTGATATCTACTCAAGTTCTAAGCTACTTCAGGTGGCTTCAAAGGCATTGAAATGAATTGTTCTCTTCCACCCATTCCAGTAGTGGAAAACTTCATATGGTTGGGGGAAAAAAACCCCCACTAGTCACTAATGAATTTGAGATTCCCTCATTTACCCTCAATTTGGTTTAGTGTGTCTGCCAAAACCATTTACTGGGGTGTGGTCTCTATGTATACTACAGCTTCTTAGTGACACAGATGAGAGTTAGGTGGTTCAGGTGGACATCAAAAGTGAAAAGCAGGCCTGAAAAGTGCTTAGCAGCCCTCACAACAAGGGTACTAATCTTCCTTGCACACACCCTATGTATGACAAAGCTGGAATGATATATTACGGTTAGGTTGTTAATGTGTAGAAGCCAAATCGAGTGTATATTCAATCATGCCAACTCTACATGTTCATAATGGAACAGGTAAGCCTATTAATTTCTTCATTGACAGGAAACTAGAACAATATGTCAATATGAAAACTCCTTTTTTACATACCAGTATCTTATTTTTCCTTCTTGTCTCCTCCCTTTTTTTGTGTTGAGATCTCACGTTCAGAGTGGTTTGCCATTTCCTTCCTAAGGCAAATAGGTTAAGTGACTTGCCCAGGGTCACACAAATAGTGTCTAAGGATAAATTTGAATTCAGGTGTTCTTGACTCCAAACTCAGTTTTCTTCCAATGAACCATCCAGCTTCCAACAATGGAATGTATTCTAAAGGAAATAATCATTGAAATTTATAGTGTAGAACAATGACATGGAATCTGGACTTTAGAAAAATTGCCAGAAGATCAGGAGTCTTGAAAAAGATGGGAGGGGATGACATCAAGGATCAAGAACTTATATTTGGAATTGATTTAGCAAGGAGAATGAACAGCTCTTTAAACATGGGAAAAGGATAAGAAATTGGAGAATGGCATTAACCGAATTTAAGGTGAAGATAAGGGGAGATAGTACTGAAAGCAAATGTCAAATTTCTTAATAAATGGGATTATCATGAAAACTTGATCAAAAAGACCTCAAAAAATGCTTAGTTTTCTTTTGTAACATAGTCTAGCCAGAATGTAACCCGGGGATTAGGAAAAATAAAAAGTAAGTGGATCTTTAAATTAAAGTATTATATTGCAGTCAGATCTTTAATGCTGGAGGGATTGGAAATGAACTGAGATACCATACATACAGGCATCTATGAGTCTATCTTAGGATCCATGCCTTTGAGAAGCATGTGAAATACTCCTGGCAAACATTAAATTTGCCACAATCCTCTTCCTACTGAACAGGTTCTTCAGGCTTAGGATCCTATCATCTTTGATTTCCCCTCTCTCTTTAAAGAAGGTTTACCTGAATTTAACCTTTATCAGGCTTTATCCTACATGAGAGACCCTGTAGCACTCCAATGGCCCTCCAGTTGATGTCTTGATTGAAATTGAACCTCATTCCAAAAAAAATAAAACTTTTCCCATAGCCTCTTCTGCACAAAAATCAAGCCCCTGCCCTGCCACTTTCTCCCACAGGCTCCAATACTCCCCATACAGGAAGTTTCAGACACAAATGAAGGTACCTCTAGGGTTAATGCTTCCTTTTTTGGCCAATCTCTCCAAATTAAAAGAGCAAATGATCCTTAGAAGACCTAGAAGAATTCAAGAAAATTCCTCTTCAATTTGACTTATCATGCTGGTATTTAGCATAATCAGGAGAAAAGTATGATTTGATATTTAGCCCAAGAATTTGGGGACACTACAGCTCATAGGTCCTGTACTCCACCTTCACTCTCCTGGCCCCCATAACTGTCCTATTTCTAACTTGAGCTAGAATTACCAGCACAAAAGTGATAGGGAAGGGAGGGACATGTTAATTGTATAATTGAAGGTATAAAAAGTGGACTAAAGAAACAGGCCAATTACAAGAGATACACAGAAGTGCCCCTGGGAGTGAATGAAAATCCTATGATTATTTTTTTGTAATTAATTGATAAGAGTCAATGAGAAAATTTACTGATCTAGACCCAGGTACCCCAGCTGCTATCCTGGGTATACAACTTATCAGTCAGTCAATCCTTGTCATACCCAGGAAGCTCCAGAAACAAGAGGAGGGACATCAGTGGAAATGGAAAAGAAACTGTCTTTAAGGGACTGTGCAGGAACAAATGAAAAGGACCACTGGGCTAGGACTAAGTTTCAGGTTCTGGCACTGCCCTTATGAACCCCTGTGAGCAAAAGGGTTCTTGCCTTTGGTGCAAAAAGCAGGAATAGTGACCTTTGAGGAATAATCACAGGCAAACATCCTCCAGGTCCCAGCCAAATCTGTCACCAGGAAGGGTTATTGGAAGCAAGACTACCCTCAAAACAACTCAGGAGGTAGAGGGCCTTCTCTTCCACTACTACCCCACCCCCCACCCCCAACAACAGTTATTATCCATGTAACAGATAAGCCTACTAATTTCTTCATTGATAGGCAGGAAAACTCTCCCTCTACCCTGTCAATATGAAGACTCCTTTTTTACATGTCATTATCTTATTTTTTCCTTCTTGTCCATTCCCTTTTTTGTGGTGAGATCTCATGTTCAAATTTAGACCCATCTTCACTTTATTTCTCTCACCCCAGTTTTGAATGCTTGCTGGATCTGCCTGTCCAATAAACCTCTTAATGATTAGATTTCAGTAGACCCTTCAGTTTGGTATACACCTAACCCAAACACCCATGATCTTCCCACTTTGGTAAAGTGTAAGGATTCATAATACTTTTTTTTTGCTTTTTGGAGTAAGTTTTGTTTTATTTTTTGTAATTTATTATTACATATTTTATCCTTGAAAAGTTTAATGTCTTTAATCTCATTTGCCTATTCAAGTTTGGCTTTCACAGTTATATAAAACAGAGAAAATAATCATCATGAGAAGTCAGAAAACTGGTCTGATTATTTCAGAATAAGAGACATTAGTCCTACTACCATTTGACTCCTTCTCAGGAGGACAGACTTTATTAATGGGTTAGAAAATCATCCATCCACTTTTATGTACTAATGTGTAAGCTGATTGGTTGGCCACCAAAACTTTTATGACTCTGTGTTGATGTCTTTAATGATTTCTTTCATCTTTCACCTTGTTTTCAATACATTTCAGAGGAAAAAATATCTTTAAATGTCTAACATATTTTCTGTCAATTTTGTTTCAAGATCATGTTTTTAAAATTTTTACAAGATTTAGAGTTCACAATGTCTATTTAGTTTTAAGATTCTGTATTACAAAATCACATCATTACCAAATATTAGTTCTGGGGAACTGTCTTTTTGGGGCATAGTTCATTTATTTTTACATTATTACAATCATCTTGTTGTGAGAGTTAGCATAAACCCCCCACCCCCACAAAAAACGCGAAACCTCAAGAATAGTGAGAGAAAAAAAAAACGTACTTCAGTCTATGTTCAGACTCCAATAGTTCTGTCTCTGGGATGAATTGCCTTCTTTATCATGAAGTTACTTCACTGTTTTTCCCACAGTTGCAATCACTAGCTGTATTTTCCTCCACTCTAATCCTTACCAATTTATTCTATTCTCTCTCCCCTTTCACCCTGTCCCTGTTCAAAAGTGTGTTGTATCTGAGTACCTTCTCCCTCATTCTTCCCTCTCTGCTCTCACCTATACCCCATTTCCTCTCATTTTTCTATAGGGCAAGATAGATTTCTATACACTATTAAGTGTATATATTATTTTCTCTATGAGCCATTTCTGATGAGAATGAAGGCTCACTCATTCCCCCCCCACAACTTCCCCCATTCTACTCCATTGAAAAATCTTTTGCCTGACACTTATGTGAAATATCTTAGTTCCTTCTTCCTCTCCTTTCTCTTCCTCCCATTACTTTCATTTATCATTGACTCCATCTTCTTACTCTAGTATACCATTATATTCAGTTCCCTCCTGTTCCTTGTGTATATGTGCTCCTTCTAACAGCTATTATAAATGAGAAGGTTCATGCAGGAATAAAAACAGCCCAACATCATTAAATTCCTCATAGTTAGTCCTTCTCATCCGCCCTCTCTATGGTTCACCTGAGTCCTATATTTGGTGATCAAACTTTCTATTCAGCTCTGATTGTTTCAATAGGGTAGTTTGAAAGTCCCCTGTTTCATTGAAAGTCCTTCTTTTCCTCTGAAAGGAAATGTACATTTTTGCTGGGTAATTGATTCTCTGTTGTAAACCAAGATCTTTTGCCTTCTAGAATATCATAATCTAAGTGCTATGAACCCTTAATGTAGATGCTGCCAGATCCTGTGTAATCCTGACTATAAAGCTAAGGCACTTGAATTGGTTGTTTCTGGAAGCTTTTAGTATTTTCTCTTTGACTTTAGAGTTTGGGAATTTGGCTATAATATTCCTGGAAGTTTTTCTTTTGGGATCTCTTTCTGGAGGTGATTTAGTGAATTCCCTCAATTCCTATTTTATCCTCTACTTCTAAGATCCCAGGACAATTTGGCTATATTATTTCATGCAAAATGAAGTCTAGTCTCTTTTCCTGGTCATGATTTTCAGGTAGCCCAATAATTTTAAAGTATCACTTTTGGATCTGTTTTCAAGGTCAGTTGTTTTTCCAATGAGATATTGCACAGTTTCGTCTCATATTTTGATGTTTTTGGAATGGTTTTGTTTCTCCCTGATTTCTCACAAAGTTATCAGCTTCTTTTAGCAGCATTATGCATTTGAAGGAGTTCTTTTCTTCAGAGAAGTTTTTATCTCCTTTTCCAGGAGGCCAATTCTGCTTTTTAAGGAATTCTTCTCCTCATTTTTCTTTTGTGTTGTTTTTTCCATTTGGCCTATACTGGTTTTTAATATATTATTTTTCTTCAGGGTTTGTTTTGTATTTCTTTCACCAAGAACTCCTTCCTCTCCTATTTTTTTAAAATTGTTTATGTAGAATAGGAATTAGTTTTTCCTTAAATGTTTGGAAAAATTCACTTGTAAATCCATCTGTACTAAGAGACTTTTACTTAGGGAGTTTATTGATGGTTTCTTCAATTACTTTTTCTGAAATGGGTCTAATTAAGTAATTTATTTCCTCTTGTGTTAATCTGTTAAGTTTACACTTTTGTAAATATTCATCCATTTCAATCAAGTTCTTCAATTTATTGGCATATAGTTCAGCAAAGTAGCTCCTAATTATCTCTTAAATTTCCTCCTCACTGGTGATTCATTGACCTTTTTTTTTATTTTTGATAATGGTAATTTGGTTATCTTCTTTTTTTAATTCGATTAACTAAAGGTTTGTCTACTTTATTGGCTTTTTCATAAAAACCAACTATTCATTTTATTTATGAGAGCAATAATTTTCTTGCTTTCCATTTTATTAATCTCTAACATGATTTTCAGAATTTCTAATTTGGTATTTATTTGAAGTTTTTTAATTTGTTCTTTTTCTAGCTTTTTTAGTTGAATACCCAATTTATTGATCTTCTCTTTCTCTATTTTATTCATATAGGCATTTAGAGATAGAACGCTTACCCCCAAAATTGCCTTTGCTGCATTCCATAAGTTTTGGTGTGATGTCTCATTATCATAATTTTCTTGAATATAATTATTGATTATTTGTATTATTAGCTGTTTGATCCACTCATTGTTTAAGATAAGGCTATTTAATTTCAAAGTAGTTCTTGGTTTATCTTTCCCAGATAAAGAAAATTATTACATTTGATTTTTATTACATTATAGTCTGAGAAGTGTGAATTTATTATTTCTGTCCTTCTCCAACATTCACTTTTTAAAAATTTCTGTTATGTTTTTCTTTCCTCTTTCATGGTTTTCTTTCTTTTCTCTTAGTCCTAATTCCTTATTTAGAAAAATAACTAATCTGTAAATATGTTAAACACAAATATTCACCAGACTGTTTGTCATTGAGGGGAGGGGGGTAGGAAGGGTGCGTAGAAGAAAACTATGTAACATAAATATGCATTTACATGTGGATGAATGTTGAAAAATTTTTCAAAACATGTTATCGAAAAAATAAAATAAAACCTTAATTGTGAGAAAAAAAAGACATGTGAACTTCCATTTCTTATAGTGTAAAATGGGAAAAACCTTTGCCCTATCTACAATATAGGGCTTTTAGAAGGAAAGTAAAAAGTAAATCTTTCACAAAAAATTATGAAGTGATGCCAAGTAAGCAAAATCAGAAGAAGAATTTCAATAATAACAAATACTATATAAACAACTCTGAAAGCTGTAGAAACTAATATCAATACAGTGAACATTAATGATTCCAGAGGACCCATGATGACACATGCTATCTAAGACAAAGCAGGGATGGGATTTTGTGAAGAGAATTTATATACATAATACATATATATACATATATATATATATATATACATACACTAACACACACGTGCATACATACATATATATATATATATATATATATATATATATATATATATATATATATATATAGGGGAGCATGCATGCATGCTTGTGCATGTGCATATTTGAGGCAGAGATAGAGAGAATACAATCATTAATTCAATTTTCTTTGCTTGACCATGTATTTTTTATTTTTTTGTCCAGTTAGTGAATTTTATTTATTTATTTTTATTTTCATACAAATGATTTTTATATTATTAAAATGTTCTTGTTTATGAGTAAACATAATACCCCTCTCCCAAAAATATAGACCCTCATGAGCAATAAAGTAAATGCAAGAGAAAAAAATAAGAATTAAAATTTTTAAAAATGGTAACAGAAGCACCTAGGTGGCACAATTGACAGAGCATTGGCCCTGGATTCAGAAGCACCTCAGTTTAAATCCAGCCCCAGACACCCAACAACCATCCATCTGTGTGACTCTGGACAAGTCACACCAACACCATTGCCCTGCAAAAACCAAAACTAAAATAAGATAAAATAATAATAATAATAATAATAATAATAATAATAATAATAATAATAACAACAACACCAAAAACAACAACAACAACAATAAAAAATGTGCTTCAGTTTGTGTTTCAACAACACCAGCTCTGTCATGGATGGATCACATTATTTTTGATAAGTACATTACAAAAGCTACTTCCATATTTTTCAACTGTTGCCATTGCTGAATGCAACTTGCTCCATTCATATTTTCCCACTACCATAATCTGTATTTTCTCTCTCCTTTCACTCTGTCCCTCTTCTTAAATGTATGGTATGGTAGCTGAATGACATAGCAGACTTATCACCAGCCTTGGGGCTAAGAGACCCCGAGCCCACATACCACCCCTTAGGCCCAGCATCCACCCAGCCCTATGGTCCCAGACAGGCCATCCAATCCCAGCCCCTGCAAGAAGTAAAAAATAAAATGTGTTATATCTGACCACTTCCCTCCATGGGCCACCCTCTCCTCCATCACTCACATCCCCCCACTTCCCCATGCCACCCTTCTTTCCTTTGTACTCTAGAAGTCTATACCCCATGGAGTATATATGCTGTTTCTTCTCCTAGCCACATCTGATGAGAGCGAAGGCTCCCTCATTTCACCTCACCTTCTCCCCTTCCATATCATTGCAATAGCTCATTGTAATAAAAAAAATCTTATTATATGAAATATCTTAGCCTATTTCACCTCTCCTTTCTCTTACTTCCTTACATTTCCCTTTTAGCCATTGACTCCATTTTTACAATATATTATATATCTTCAAATTCAGCTCTCTCCTGTGCTTCATCTATAAAAGCTCTTTCTACCTGCTCTTTTAAATGATAAGGTTCATATGAGTATTATCAGTATCATTTTTCTATGCAGGAATACATACAGTTCATAATTATTATGTTCCTCATATTTTACCCTTCTCCTCCACTCTCTATGCTTCAGTGAGTCTTGTATTTGAAGATCAAAATTTCTGTTCAGCTCTGGCCATTTTAACAGGAACATTTGAAATTGCCCTGGTTCATTGAAAGTCCATCTTTTCCCCCTGGAAGAAGATGTTCAGTTTTGCTGGGTAGTTGATTCTCAGTTGCATTCTGAGCTCTTTTACCTTCCATAATATTATATTCCAAGCCCTAAGAGCCCTTAATCTAGTTGCTGCTAAATCCTGTGTGATCCTGACCGTAGTTCCACGATATTTGAATTGTGTCCTTCTGGCTGCTTGTAATATTTTCTCTTTGACTTGAAAGTTCTGGAACTTTGCTATAATATTCCTGGGGGTTGTTTGGTTTTTGGATCTCTTTCTGGGGAAGATCGAAGGATTCTCTCCATTTCTATTTTGTCCTCTGCTTCTAGGATATCTGGGTAATTTTCCTGTAGGAATTCTTTAAAAATGGTGTCAAGCTCTTTTCTTGATCATGACTTTCAGGTATCCCAATAATTTTAAATTATTTTTCCTGAATCTGGTTTCCAGATCAGTTGTTTTTTTTCAATGAGATGCTTCACATTTTCTTCTAATTTTTCATTCTTTTCGTTTTGAAGTATAGTGTCTTGACTTCTCATAAATTCAGTAGTTTCCTCTAACTCTGTGGCGTGGAGCCTTTTCCTCTATTTTCCAGGTTACCTTGTGCTGGAGAACTGCCTCACTGGATCTTTCTGTGTGTTCTGTCTCTCAAAAATTTAGTTAGTCATATTTTATGAGTTTTTAAATATTATATATATATATATATATATATATATATATATATATATATATATATATATATATATATATATAGGGAGAGAGAACCTAAGACAGTCTCTTCTCTTGTCACCATCTTGACTCTTTCCCTGAGATGAATTTTTCAATTAATTTGTAGTAAATATTTATTTGTTCTTTAAGCTAAGATGCTGTTTCCCCCCTTTTCTATATGTATTAGGAAATTTTTAATTTGTTATTACATTTCTGTATTTTCCTATTCCAGCTTTACTGTTGATTCCATAAAGTTTTGTGAGTGAAACATTATGAGTTCCTGCATCTACAAGGTGTTGAAGCTGAAAGCTTATCTCAAGGTCCCCAGTTACATATTGCTCTAAAGTATGAAGAAAGCTTAAGAAAGCTTTCTTCCCTTGACCCTCTGTATATAAGAATATTATCCAGTATCCTTTACTGCCTTAACCAGTAAAGATTAGGTTAAGTTATGTTCCTGAAGCCCTAAAAGAAAGCATCAAGGGACCAACTAAGACAGACAGCTTGCTTATTTAAAACGTAACTATTGTGCTGGTGTAACATGGACTATAATATGAATGTGTGGGAAAATATGTCATGGATCCCAGGGATTTAAGCTGGTCCTCATGCCTTGTTCTAAGGAAAATGTGTTTTATGTAGTAAGGTACTAGGGGGTGTTAGTAATAAGTTTCATTTTTCTTTAAAACCTATGCTGTCTCTGACCTCTTACTCTGAGCGTCATAAGACCGGATTTATCCTAAAGAACTTTGAAATTTCTCCATAATACCTAATTTTTTAATAGCTGTTTTTCAGGGTTATGAAGAAAGAATTTTGTAAATCTCCAAAAGCCATATCAATGTGCACTTTCTTCTTTAAATTTTCACTTTTTAATCCAATGCTTTGGTGGAAATATTAAATCTGTAAATGACTTTTATTTGAAAAATCATCAGGGATGGGAGGTGACAAGATGGCAGAGTGAAAGGCAGGAAATTCTGGCAGCTCTCCCTGAGACCACTCCAAATAACTTTAAATAATGATTCTAACAAAATTTAAAGTGAAAGGACCCACAGAAAGATGGAGTAAAATAATTTTTCTACTTAAGACATCTTGAAAGTTACATGGGAAAGGTCTGTTACACTGGGGTTGAAAAGGGACACAGCATACACAGCATATCCTGAGACACACATTTGTTCTGTAGCAAATCAATTCCAGGCATCCAGGAACAGTTTCTAGGGTGATTGGGTTCCTGGGGCAGCTGGAGCAGTATCTAGACCTCTAAGCCCAAGGCTTGCCAAGGACAATTAGAAAGGTCAGTGAGAAAACTCTGCCACATCAGAGTGAGTGTTCAGTTCAGTTCATGCCTCAGCATAGATCAGTCCCAGGGGCCCAGAAGTCTCGGGAGTCATCTGGCATCTGCTTCCAGAGTGCTCAGTCCATGGATTGTAAAGGGGTTTGGGGAGATTTTGGAAGTCTCTGCTATCTCTGAGGCAGGATTCTGTGACTTAGCCTGTACTCAGATCCATGTCAAAGGCTGGGCCCCAGTCTCAACACAGTTCCAGTGCAGAGGGGACTGTGTGTATAGTCATCCACAGACCAGAGCACAAGACAGGAAAGCAGTCTGAGACTTTGATAACACGTTGGAGGAATTTAGATCCCTGAAAATACCTGCAGAAATGCTCAGATGTTTGAAAAAGTGAATCTTTCACCCTGGGAGCAAAGCCTCACCTTATCAAAAAGTTACAATCAAGTCATAGGCTAGAGAAATGGGCAAAGAACACAAGAAAAAGACCTGATCATAGACAATTATTTCGCTGCCATGAAGGATCAAAATAGGCACTCAGAAAATAACAAAGTAAAAGCTTCTGTATCCAAAATCCCCAAGAAAAATGGAAACTGATTTCAGGCTATGGAAGAGATCAAAAAAGATTTTGAGTAAGGGAGGTAGAGGAAAAATTGGAAAGAGAAATGAGAGTGATGTGGGAAAATCATGAAAACCAAGTCATTGGGTGGCACAGTGGATGGAGTACCAGCCCTGGATTCAGGAGGCCCTGAGTTCAAATTCGATCTCAGACACTTAATAATTACTTAGCTGTTTGACCTTGTACAAGTCACTTAACTACATTGCCTTGCAAATACCAACCAACCAAAAGTCAAACAAATAAACACAAAAAAAACAAGTCAGCAGCTTGGTGAAGGAGATACTAACAATACTGAAGAAAATAAAATCTTAAACAAAGCAGTTTAAGTTAAATGGAAAAAACAGTCCAAAATGTCAATGAAGAGCAGAATGCCATAAAAAAGCAGAATTGGCCAGATGAAAAAGAAGATAAAAAAGCTCTCTGAAAAAAATAATTCCTTAAAATGTAGAATGGAGCAAAAGGTAGTAGATGACTGTAAGGAATAAAGAAACAATTAAAAAAAAACAAAAGAATGAAAAACCAGAACAAAATGTGAAATATCTCACTGGAAAAACAACTTACCTGGAAAACAGATCTAGAAGATATAATTTGAAAATTATTGGACTACCTGAAAGTTATGTGTATAGCAAAAGAGCTCAGACTTCATTTTTCAAGATATTTTCCAGGAAAAGTGCCCAGCTATCCTAGGAGCTGAGGGTAAAATAGAAGTTGATGGAATCCTTTGATCATCTCCTGAGAGAGATCCACAAAAGAAAACTCTAAAGCCAAATTCCAGGTCTCCAAAGTCAAGGAGAAAAAGTTTCAACCAGCCATAAAGAAATATTCAGATATTGTGAAGCTACTCGCAGAAGTACAAAGAATTTGCCAGTGTCTACATTAAGCATTCATAGGGTTTGGAATATCATTTTCCAGCAGGCAAAAATAGCTTGGATTACAAACAAGAACCAACTACCCCGCAAAACTGAAAATCCTCTTTCAGGGGAAACTATGGATATTCAATGAAATAGGGGACTTTCAAACTTCCCTGTTGAAATGACCAGAGTTGAACAGAAAGATCGAATTTCAAGTAGTGGACTCAGGTGGAGAGCGTGGATGGGAAGGGCAAATTATGATGAATTTAATGATGCTGTATTGCTTGTATTAGTGCATGGGAAGATGATACTGATAACTCATATGAACCTCATTTATTAGGGTAGTTAGAGATATACAGACAAGGTTCAGGAGGGAGATGAATATGAATAATAATATATTAAAAAGATGGAGTTAATATATGAAAAAGGAATGTACTAGGAGTAAGAAAAGGAGGACTAAGTTATTTCACATAAAAAAGGCAAATCATTTCATACAAAAGAGGCAAGAAGAAAACACGTTTCAATGAACTGGAAGGGGAAGGGCGAGGAGGAATGAGTGAACCTTCACTATCATCAGAAGTGGCTCAGAGATTAAATAACATATGCACTAAATTGAGTATAGAAATCTATCTAACCCTGGAGGAAAATAGGAGAGGAAAGATATTGGAGAAATAGGAATGGGAGGGAGGATGCAGGTGATAGAAGAGAGGGAAGATTATGGGAGAGGGTAGTTGAATACAACACACTTTTTTGGAGGGGCAGAGTGAAAGTAAAGAATGAATAGAATAAATGGAGGTGTGGAGGTACAGAATGGATGGAAATACAGCTTTCAATAGCAATTTTGGGAAAAATATTGAAGCAATTTCTTTGATGGACTTTTGATAAAGAATGTTATCCATACCAAAGACAGAGATGATAGTAACTGAATACAGACTGAAGCACACTTTTTTCTCTCCTTTTATTTTTCTTGAGGTTTCTCTTTGTGTGTGTGTGTGTGGGGGGAGATAATCATGCTTACTTTTACAACAATATATGTTTTCTTCATTTTTAACTTTAATACATAAAGACCAAAAAAAAAAAAAAAAGAACATGCTCATCCCAACATAAAAAGGATTCAATGTAAAACCGCAAATTTCCATTTCAAAAACAAAAAAAAAAATTTTACTTGACTAGTTTATTCATTAAAATTAATTACCAAAATTGATCTTATTGAGTTAGAAATATAATAACAAGTTTCATTTGGAAGAATAAAAGGTCAAGAACTTCATAGAAACCAGACAAAAAATCATGGAAATGAGGTAGATTCAGCAATAACAGACCTTAAACTATATTATAAGGTGAGAGCATCATTGAAGGGCAAAATGGATAATTTCAATTATTTTAAATTAAAATTTTCTTGTAAAAATAAAGCTTATTGCCAAGAAGAAAAGTAACATATGAAATTAGGAAAAATTGTAAATAGACAATTTCTCAGTTAGGTTGTGATTGGATTGGAATGTTGCTGAAATATTCATTATAAATGTTTTCTTGAAATGGAAATGCATTGCAATATATATTAAATTCTCTCAAATGTTTTGGTATGTACATAGCTATGCTTTCTATCTTTTCTTATATGTATTTAAATTTTTAAAAAATTACAAAATATTTAAAATTAAAAATTGTCTATTGTATGGAAGGCACTGCCAGGTACAAGTCATACAAAAATGAAAAAAAAAATCCCTATCCTAAAGGACTATATGTTCTACAAATATAGTATACAGAGTAAATAAACTCAATTAAATATAATTCTTTTATTATTCCAAACTTTTCTTGGCTGCAGATATAAGCCATGCTTCTACAATTGAGGTGAGGAGGAATATTAATTTAATAATCTGGATTATTTAAGCAGGATTAAGCATTTTATTAATGATCAGGTTGAAGCAGTCAAATTTCTCTGCCCTCTTTTCTTCACTTTACTCATAGACCTATAATCCAAAAAGTAATAAATTTGTTGCTTAAATTCTTATAGATCAAATGCAAACAGGAGAACTTTGATCACTATCCAAATATGTTCTATAGCCATGGCTGAAGTATTCCACAAAACATTCATTTTTCTATGACCTCCAGAATATAGATTTAATTTCTACAAGATCCCCTACTTAATAGTACTATTCATTTAGCTTATACTTATGAAACCCCTGGGGTAACTCCTTTAACACAGTGCTTACCAATATTTTACAACTAACTCTGATACATTTTTAATTTTAAAGATGAAAACTTTCTTAAGCCTGGAGTCATAATTTATGGTTTAATTATTTTTGAATTTTTAAATGTTCAAACTGAAAATTTAACTATCTCTTAAAAGAGGGTTCCAGCTAACCTCTGAATGTGAGTCTCCAGGTTTATGGTACTGAGTGGTTGTTAGTGCCATACAGAATCATAGTTCCCAAGCCCTAAATGTTGAGTTTTATTTTACAGAGGACACATTGATTCAAAATAAAAGACAAGCAACAACTGCATAGCAAAGAAATGTCAGTAGATTGCCCATTAAAAACATAAGTAAAACTTTCACAAGGGTTACTACACTATAGATAGAACATACAAACAGAGATCATATGTGACCAGGAAAGACACATGATAGCAAAATTGTTTGATCAGAGAATATAGATGATAGGTTACAGAGCAGGAACAAGTGCTGCCAGGGAATACATAAGGAGAGCATAGGACAGAGGTATACATGGCACACAAAGAGGGGAAATAAGTGATCAAAATTTATCTATGACTTGGGCAATTCATATAATAGTGGGATATTGAAGTAAGCATTGGAATGGAATGGTTCTAGAAAAGGTAAGGAGTAACATGGATATCTTGCACAGTATACCTCTCACTATAATTCACATAATTTTGTAAGTCACTATTTTTTGCTATTTCATACCAAAGGATGATTATTATCATTATTATCATCATTCTTTATTACCCTCCACTAAATGTAGTAACTCTGCTCTTCAATGAGCAAATCATTTCTATTTTGCATATGCTATCTAATGACAAAACATCTCTATTAACTTGTAGATGAGGCTCTGTTGTTTGATGGGCTTCAATTGGCTACTAAATTCTGCATTTCATGTCTTCAATTGTTGGTCATCTTGGTTCTTATCATGGGGACTGCTGGCCCACATTATTTCCTTTATTATTTTTCACTGACAACAAAAACAAAGTAAACAAAAATAATGAAAATAAAACAAAAAGGGGAAAAACTTTGAATTTGTTCAATACTGGCCAGAAGAAAATTCTGTACTCTCCTGTTTGCTCAACAACTAACTATACCATTAAATTATCTCTAAGTTCAGTCTATTCATGGGGGACTTAAAAATTGACAATCACAAATCACCCATTTTACTCACCTGAAAACTGGATAGGACTTATATAAGTTTCTGTCACCTAGATGAAACAGGCTCAAAAAAGGTTAGTATTCAAAATTCTTCATTCTTATTTAACTCTTAATTTTCAAAGAAAAGAACAATTTGCATGGAAACCATTGGAACTTATTGTATGTTCCCCTTCACAGAAATATTTTGTTACCTGATTTGCTGGAAGTGCTTCTTTAACCAATAATTTGTGTGTGTTTTAACAACTATATAAGAAAAAAAGGCAATGCCTGCCTATATGAATTTATAATAAATACTGGGCAACAAATAGAACATATGTTAATAGTTTTCTTTTAGCAAAATATGACCATAATTTAAAAGGACATTACAACAGAAGAAAATACATTATATAAAAATACAACCTCATTTGGTGGCCATGGTAGAGTCTGGAACCAGCTCTGGACCTAATGATCTTTTTTCATATCTTTTTTGCAGTGAGATATAACATAATGGAAAAGGGGGGAAAAAGCATGAATTCTAGTTCTTTGTTTGACACTAACCATGTTTTGGGGTAGCTAGATGTTATATTAGATAAAGTAAAAGATCTGAAGTCAGGAAGACCTGAGTTTCAATCTGACAACAGAAATTTATCAAATCTGTGACACTTGGGTGAGTCTTGTTTCCCTCATTTCCTTCAACTGTAAAATGGAGATCATAACAGTCTTTACTTCCCAAAATTGTTGTGAAGATCAAATAAGATACTATTTATGTATGTGGTATAGTGTCTGGCATATAGTTGGGGCTATATAAATGCTTCTTCCCTTTCTCTTATCAGTGAAACAAAGGGATTAGACCAGATAATTGATTTCTAAAGTACATTTCAGCTCTATGATTATATTATTATATATTATGTCCCTATAATGACTCATTATATATAGCTGAATCCACAAAAAATAAGCTCTATAATACGATTCTATGGTGTTGGAGCCTATGATGTCCAGAATTCAAATGCAAAAATAGAAGAATTATGATTAATGCGACATAAAATATAAAAAAGCCATTGGACTTCTCAGGAATGATGTCATCTTGTCATAGTGATATCCTAAGACATCTGCTTGGACTCTATGTGTCGACTCCTCAGTTTCCTCATGGCTGCCTTTACCTCTTCATTCCTCAGAGTATAAATGACGGGGTTCAAGAATGGAGTGAAGACAGTGAAAAACACAGAGATGAACTTGTCAATGGGGAAACTGTCAAAGGGCCAAATGTAAATGAAGATCAATGGTCCAAAAAAAAGCACCACAACAGTAACATGGGCAGACAGGGTAGAAAGTGCTTTTGAGGAGCCCCCAGAGGACCGACGTTGTACAGTAAGAAGAATCACTGTGTAAGAAATTAGTAAAAGAATAAAGCAGATGAGAGATAGCAGCCCACTGTTCGTCAGCACCATGATCTCCAGAAAATAAGTGTCTAAACAGGCAAGTTTGATGACTAGAGGAAGGTCACAGAAGAAATTGTCCACCTTGTTGGGCCCACAGAAAGGCAGGTTCACTGTGAATGCCAAGTGGCTTGCTGAGTGCAGGATGCCGATAGTCCATGAGACCACCACCAAAACTGTGCATACTTGTTTGCTCATGATGGTCATATAGTGAAGAGGTTTGCATATAGCAATGTACCTGTCATAGGCCATTGCAACAAGAAGCACCATTTCACTTCCCCCAAAAACATGCAAGAAAAATATTTGAGACATACAGCCCTCAAAAGTAATGGTCTTGTGCTCATGTAAGAAGTCAGCAATCATTTTGGGAGTTGCAAAGGTGGCCTGACACATATCAATAAAAGAGAGATTGCTGAGGAGGAAGTACATGGAGGAGTGCAGGCGAGAGTCTGTAATAACTGTGAGGATGATTAGCAGATTGCCTAGCACAGCAGCTCCATAAAACATAGAGAAGACAAAGAAAAGGGAGAGCTGAAGACTCCAAGAACTAGATAGACCCAACAGAATGAATTCAGTCACCACTGACTTGTTGCTCCACTCCATTAATAGGACCAAGGAAGTTGAAGTCAGCTAGAAGAAAGAACATAGATTTATTCACTGAGTTAAAGGATGATTTCTCCCTCCCTCTTTATCTTTATTGCAAAATGCGGACCAATTCAGCATGGAGCAAGTACTTCTATGATTACACTCATATAGTTAATTCTGATATATAATATATATTGTATATTTAAACTCTAGTATAATTATATCATGTATAATATAGTTATAAAACATGTATGCATATATTTATGCATTTATATGAATATATGTATATATATATGTGTATATATATATATATATATAAATATATTCAGTGAGGAATTTCCTCTATTTCTTGATACTTTCTCTGTAACTAATAATCATAGAGAGTAGCCTGAGGACTGCAAAATTATTCACTCAGATGAGAAAGATACAAAGAACAAAAAAATCAAGAAATTCCTACTCACAATGAGTTCACATTCTAATGGGAAGCTTGTAAAGTTAATATATAAATGTGCATAGTAGTTATAAATAAGGTAATCTTGAGCAGAGGGTAATAGCAGTTTGGCAGATCAAGAAAAGTTTCACCCAGAAAATAGATCCTGAGTTGCATCCCAAAGTAAGAGCAGGACACTATGAGGTTTAAGAGACTCATCCAAGGTCACACTAACATTGTATATCAGAGGCAGAATTTGAACCTAAGTCTTCCAAGTTCCAAGGTGAGTTCCTTAGTCACAAAGCCACATTGTTTCTTCAACTTGGTACATGTCTATAAGAGTACTACAGATTAAAAAGTAGTTCAAACCTTGATTTTATGGACTTTCTAATATAATAATCAAGATTCAAAAAAAAACACATAAATATTATACAAGATTGAATGTGATGGAGGCACAGGAAGGATCTAGGAAGAGTGTTCCAAAATAAATAGAAGAGAGGTAATTCTCCATTTTTGACTAACAATATTCAGGAAAGACTTCCTGGTAGTATGTGAAATAAGTCTTGAAGGGAAAGATAGATATGATGAAGGAATATTTTCCAGGAATAAAGAATAGCCTGGGAAGATGGATGCATAGAGGAAGAAGAGGGCAGGATAAGACAGAAAAATGTTGTCATCCATTTGTTTTTTAGTGTTTTTTGTGGGGTAATGGGATTAAGTGGCTTGCCCAAGGCCAGATAGCTAGGTAACTATTAAGTGTCTGAGGTGGGATTTGAACTCCTTCCTCCAGACTCCAGGGCCAGTGCTCTATCTGCTACACCACCTAGCTACCCCATGTTTTCTATTTTGTCTAAAATTTAGACATCAGAATTTTTTATTAAATTGAAAACCATCAAAGGAAATAATAGGAACCAAAATTGGTTGGGACAGATGATTTAGGTAAAATTGTTTATATTTTATCTAGTGAATAATAAGGAATTAGGAAGATAGTATCAAATCTTGGAAAAATAACCAGTCTTAAGAATTTTAAGTGCTCTCTCTAACAGGTATTAGCAATATGATCAAGGACAAGTCACTTGTGAGCAGAGGCTATTTTTGCCTTTCTTTGTACTCCTAGCACTTAACACAATTCCTGCCACAGAGATTAAACTTAATAAATGTCTATTGATTTGACTTGATATATCATTGAGCTATCAAATTAAGATACCATTTTTCTGCACTGGGAAAATTTTCTATGTCAAAGGGTCCCTAAATTGATGAAAAATATCACCAGATCCAATGATTTCTGGTCAAGGTAGTGACAAAGTCAGAATTACACCTTAAGAAGATTTAATGGAAATAATAGGCACTTTAAAATGTTATGAATTGAATTTGTTCTATGATTACGCATCTAATGCTAATTGTAAAATTGCATCTTATATTATATCAGCTTGGTCCAGATGGTTTAGATACCATGGCAGCAAATGAAACTGTTTAATAGCTAAAATAATCTTTACATGTGGTCATCAAAGAAGGGCAGCTAGATGGCACCATGAATAGAGCACAAAGTCTAGAGTCATGATTCATCTTTATAAATTTAAACTACATCTCAGACATTTAGTAGCTCTGTGACACTAGGCACGTCACTTAACCCTTTTTAACTCAATTTTCTCATCTATAAAATAAGTTGGAAAAGGAAATGGTAAACTACTCCAATATCTTTGCCTAGAAAACATCAAATAGAATCACAAACAAATATTACCAAAACAACTGAACAACAAGTCCAAATAAAACATATTATTCAAGAAAGTTCTTTGAGTCATCTTTCTCTCCCTTTTCTCTCATTTCCTCCCCTCCTCTCATGCTCATTCAACTTATTTTCAAATTCAGAAAATGTTTGCCTCCATCTGACCAATTTGCCCAGCTCCATCTCTCTGTCTTATCAAATGAACATCTGTATAAAAGTTGATTTTCACTAAAGAATGAATTTTAATATATTAATCACTTTCCTTAGGGATCATTTCTGCTCTATTATTACAATTATAACATAATCTGATTCTTTTTGAGACCTACCTCTCTAGACTGTTGTAAGACAGAGGAAAGAAAAAAGAAATGAGAAAACATTTACATGTTAATTTTGTTGTATATTTGAAAGGAATGGCAAGTTGTGCAGAGTAGATTTACAATTTCATGTACAATTTTCTTTTTATTGTACTATGTTATTACAAATTTTTGTTTTATTCCATAATGTAAAAATAAAATAAAATATATAACATCATGGTATTAAAGTGATTTCTCTCAGCATTAAGGTACAAAATCATGATGAACTTTTCTGCCAAATCTAGGGATTAATAAATATTTTTTTGACATACAGCTTTATTCACCTATAAAACTTAGGGAAACAACTAGATAATGGATACTAAAACTGAAGTCATCTTTCCAATTAATTTAGTTTTCCAATAAAAGTCATTAAAACAGACAATTTTTTCCCCTTAATGCCAGATCTTAAACAAATGTTGTCAATATGTTCTACTTTTTCCAGGAGATAGCTTTTAACATGACCACAACATTTATTATAATTACCTTTATGCAGTGTATTATTTTAAAACTGAACAAAGTCTTTTGAAACATCCACTATATATTGGGAAAGACAGCTTATTTATTTTTCAGTGACATTCCATTGCTTCTAATTCAAATTCAGTATGACTCTAAGATTATCCTTTTTACCCCAACTTCCTTAAAGTTCTATCCTAGGAGAAGGAAAGGTAAAGAACAAAGTGGTGAACCCACATCAAGAGGAAGAAAGGAAAGAGCTAGAAGAAAGGGAGAAATTTTTTTGTACTTATGGCTGGATGGAAGAAGGGCCCAAGAATTTTCCAATTCCTTTATCTTACAAATAAAAACTCTAAGAGCACAAATAATATTATAAATCAGTAACAAATGTTGGATTTAAGTTAAAAAATAGGGAAAGATCTCGTTGGGGTAGGCTAGGAAAAAGAGAATCAGAAACCAAGTCAATAACCAAGTATTCTATAAGCCAGAAATCATAAAGTACCTCAAAATGATCTCTTTGCTTGATAAAAAAAAACTGACAAGAAAAGTAGAAGACAATCTGGCTGAAATTATTTTTAGACCAATAACTTGTACCATATTTCACAGTACCTTCTAAATAGATATATAATAATATAAAAGATGGTGCTATTTAAAAAAATTAAAAGAGAAGCATATGGATTTAAAAAAAGTTTAAAAAAGAGAAAATTTCAAAAACTGAAAATATAACTTTAATAACATGAAACTACTAAACTTCACAAAAAATCACTATATCTACAATAAGAAGAGGTCAAATTGGAAAAAAAATCTTGCATCAGATTTTTCTGATAATTAGCCTATATTTGTAACTATATATGTATCTATATGCAGAGATATATACTTAATTACATATAAACATATATGTACATATACAAAGATATATTTTATGTATACATGTGTACATATATACACATATATGTATATTCATATGCCAAAAGCATTCTTCAATAGATCATTGGCCAAAGGATATAATTAGTTCTCATAATAAAGCTAGAGATATAAACCGTTTGCAAAATAAGAATTAAAAACTGTTAAGTCACATGAAAAAATGCTCAATCACTAATAAGAGAAATGACAATAAATGCAACTTTGAGCTTTCACTTTATTTACTGTTAATTGGCAAAGATGACAAAATATGGAATTACGAATATTGGAGGTAGGGATGTAGATTATAGGAATCTAGTATATTGTTGATGGATCCATAAAACCAGTTTGGAAAATAATTTTCAATTATGCAAGTAAAATGATTAAAATATTCATACTGTTTGATTCTTAGACTGCTTTAGTAGGCTATATAACACTTAAGGTAAACCTGATAAAAATAAAGGTCAAAATAAAAAAAAATTATCACCACCAAAGAATTGGAAATTCAGTATATGTCCAATAACTGGAGAATGGCTAAATATGCTTTGGTATATGAATATATTATAAATAAATGTGTCATAAGAAATGATTAATAAATCAATTTAGAAATGCATGAAAGAACTCTGTGAATTGATAGAGATAAACTAAACTATACCAAGAAACCCCAAAAAATTTAAATTTAAAATAATAAATTTAAAATAATTTAAATAATAATTGCAATAACATAAACAGAAAGAACCAGCAAAAAATTCAAATACTGAGTACTGTAAAATCATAAGGAATAAATTTTATTTGGCAGAGCCAAGATGGTGGCCTTTGGGTAGCAATGCAAGTGAATTTGCCCAACATTTCCCTCCACACATCTTAAAAATAACTCTTCAGGGGTGGCTAGGTGGAGCAGTGGATAGAGCACCAGCCCTGAAGTCAGTAGTACCTCAGTTCAAATCTGGCCTCAGACACTTGATAATTACCTAGCTGTATGGCCTTGGGCAAGCCACTTACCCCATTTGCCTTACAAAAAAATCCTAAAAATAAAATAAAAATTACTCTTCAAATTGAATTCTGGAGGAAAGTGGGAACAAAAGATTGAGGTGCATCATTTTTCCAGGCAAAAATAAATGTAGGAGGTCAGCAGGAGGTCTAATAGTGGCTTGGAGGTAGAGGAGAGCACAGCCCATATGTGTGGCAATACCAGCAGCAATTTTCAGAGGAAGCTGCAATGAGAGCAGGAGCATCAGCTCAAGGAGCTCTCGGTCCTAAGCCAATAAAGGGGGTCAGATATCACAGTAGTTTTGTTTTGGTTTTTAATGGAAGATACAGGACCCTGCTACAATGACTGCATGATAGTAAAGTATCTAGTCGCACTTCCAGGGTTATGAAGGTGCTATCAATTGTGAGTCTAGAGAAACAAGGTCCTTTAGTAGATGAAGATCAGAAAATAGACCAGGAAAGCAGTGATCACTCCTCTCCTTGATACCATTTGGAAGAACTGAAAACTTATACACAATAATAAATAGCTGTTAAACAGCAACAAAAACAACCCCCTAAAAACAACCCCCTAAACGTTGGAACAGGATCCCTTTCATCCTGTAAGTAGATTCCACCTTTAACATAAGTTAAAAGTAAAGAAATAACCTACAAAAATTAGCAAAAAAAACACCTACCTGTAACAAAATACTTTGAAGACAGCAAAGAAAACACAAATTCAGAAGACATCAATATCAAAATGCTTACAAGCAAAACCTCAAAGATGTGAATTAGACAAGCCCAATAAGAATTCCTAGTACAGTAAAAAGAATTTAAAATATCAAATATTAGAGATAGAGAAAAACCTGGGAAAAATAAAAGTGATTCAAGAAAATTATTGAGAGCTATCCATTTGGGGAAAGAGTCACAAAAAGTGAAGAAGAAAGTAACACCTTAAAAAATAGTTGACCAAATGGTAAAAGAGACACAAAAATTCATAGAAAAAAGAGAACTCCTTTAAAAAAAGAGATTTGGTTAAAGGGAAAAAGAGGTACAAAATCTCACTGAAGAAAATAATTTCTTACAAATTAGAATAGGGGAAGCTAGGAAGCTTCTGGAGTTTTCTCCTAACCAACTTTAAATGAAGCCACTAACTGAAATATAAAGCTACAGAATCCAAAAGAACAAGAGTGGAAAAAGTTCTCAACTCAAAATATCACAGAGGAACTTCAATAAATGTCTTTCTCATGTGGTTAAAATGGGGCTATAACCCAGCACAGGAAGTGTAGATGGCTAGCTTCTGTGGAGTTAGAATGCAGGCATCCCATAACCAGATGTTAAACATGTATTCTTGCTCATTAAATAGAATGGTTGGCTCACCAATGAATCTTGACTTATACATGTGGTGAGGTTGGAATGTAGTGGGGAAATTCTGATGAGGAATTATAAAAGACTTCAAAGTACAAGTATTGTAAACATAATCAGGGAGCTATGCAGTTGGATTTTGTCTGACTTCTCATATCTGAGATAAGGTTTGTTATAAGAGAATGGATGTTCAACAATAAATTTAAT
The DNA here is from genome assembly GCF_037893015.1 of Macrotis lagotis. NCBI lineage: Eukaryota > Metazoa > Chordata > Mammalia > Peramelemorphia > Peramelidae > Macrotis > Macrotis lagotis. The sequence goes on along the minus strand of NC_133661.1, from coordinate 188,599,486 downwards.
ATTTATTCACAACATTATATTGTTTGTGTCTCTCTCTCCAACCCAGGTCTCATCATACGGAAGTGCATGCCAAACTGCTGGCCGTAAGGGAGGAGAGCTGAAAAACCAGCAGGAGTCTCTTAGTTGCAGTGCAGCTCAAGCCTGGGCTCAGCCAGCCAGTAGTGCAGCAGGTCAACATCAGTTAAGAAGACAAAGTTTGAGGTACAGGAACACTGTTGAATCAGGTGGAATTGGTTTGGATTTTCCTAATGCAGGGAGGCATTAGATAACATAAGGAAAGTCTTAGGCAAGAGCTAAACTAGAGACTAGATCCTGCTTTGAGTGTAAGAATCTTGGGAATCTAACCCCTTTGCCCCAAAAGCAAAGCTCAGCTATCACCATTAGTAAAAAATAAAAAAACAAAAATTACTACCTATAAAAACTACTATTCTGATAAGAACATTATCTCAGAATATGATAGCAGTTACAAAATGCCAATATATGAAGCCTCAAACATCTCAAATCCAAAATTAAACCTTGGAAGAGCACAAAAACCATTTGACAAAAACAAAGAAGAGAGGATGAAGAAAAGTTGAGAAAAACAATGAATCATGCAGGAAAATTATGAAAAACTGAAGAAAATAATAACTTTAAAAGTACGATTCAGAGTGGTTGGGAGGCACAGTGGATAGAGTACTGGCCCTGGAATCAGGAGGACCTGAGTTCAATTCCCACCTCAAACACAATAATGACCTATCTGTGTGGTCTTGGGCAAGCCACTTAACCCCATTGCCTTGCAAAAACTTGAAAAAAGTAAAATTTGTCAAAATAAAAAGAAATCAATGCTTTTAAAACAAAAAAATGATCAATTAGAAATGAATGTAATTCTCCAAAAAATAAAATTGACCAAACGGAAGATAAATGCAACTTATCAAAAATGAAAATTGGTTAACTAGAAAACTAATTAACTCATCAAAAAGTAAAATGAACTAACTGAAAAAGGAACACAAAAGCTAATTGGGGAAAATAAAATTCTAAAAATTAGAATTTAATGAACAGAAATTGAGCAGCTAGGTGGCACAGAGGACCTGAATTCAAATCATGCCTCAGACATTTAATAATTACCTAGCTGTGTGACTTTGGACAAGTCACTTAACCCCATTGCCTTGCAAAAACAAAAAACAAAAATGAACAAACAGAAACTAGTGAATCAATGAGACATCAAGATTTCACAACAAACCAAAAGGATAAAAATTAGGAAAAAATTTAAAATACTTCTTAGAAAAAATGACTGACCTGGAAAATAAATTCAGGAGAGATATTTTATGTCTTTTTGACTTACTTGAAAGTCATAATCAGAAAAATAACATGCAGAAATTTATCATGGAAAAATGTTTTAATATAATAGAGCAAGATGTTAAATTTCAGCATATTTTTTTGCACAGGAAGAGAAAATAATTGCTTTTACTATTGGTTAAGTTGTTAATATTTAACCTCATCTTTTATAGGCCCACAGAAAATGACTTTGGTCCCACTTCAGTTGCAGACAAAATGGTGGAAGTGATATACTTCAACATATTCCTACATGGTTTTGATGTCTTTTGCTAGTTTTCTCTATTTTGGAAGATTTTTGTTTCATAAAGCTTAAAGATTATGTGTAATTGTTATATATCTAATAAAAAAATTTTCTGAAAAAAATTTCAGCATATTTTTCAAGGGAAAAATTGATTTTTGCCAAAATAGAAAACTTTCAAATTTACCTGGTAAAAATAGATAGAAAAATTTCATAGATAGGAATTTCATCTTCAAATACAAGGTAAATGGAAAAAGGAACAATAATAGTAAATATGATGAAATTCTCTATATTGCTACATGGGAAGAAAGTACTTGCAACATTTCAGAATTTTACTTATCTTAGGACAGTTGAAAGGAACATATTTAGACTCTGTCTAAATATGGGTAGAGATTGATTGTGATGTGATCAAATTTTAACTCTCATGGGTCGTATTTCCATTGGAACAGTTAAAGGAAGGGTATTTGAAAAGGGGTGTGGGCATAAATTGATTATAATTTGATGTTACTTTTGGAAATTGAGAAATGCATTTTTAATACAACAGTTGAGGAGAGAGTACTTGAACAACTAGTTGGTATGAAAAGATTATTATGTGATGAAGCTTATCAGTCAATCAACCCTTGAGAACTGTATTTTTATCAGGACAGATGAAAGAAGTATACTTTGATAGAGGGTATATACAAGACAAGAAAAAAGAAATTAAAATTTGAAAAAAGATGATTATGCTGGCAGAAGGCATTAGAGGATAAATGAAACCACATGATGAGACTCAAAGGAGTATTATTATAGTAAAGGGGAAAAAAAGGGAGGGTGGAAACACTGAGTTAATATTGCTTCTAAAAATTTAGCTCAAACCTCCCAAATTGGTTTAGAAATTTATCCTAACCTCCAGAGAATTAGGAATAGAAGAGGAAAGAAAGGGGAAGGTGAGACTGATAAAAAGGGAAGGGTAAAATAAAAGTGAAGTTAAAGTAAAAAATAAACAAAGAAAAATGGGAAAGGAAGAAGAAAAGGCAAGAGAACTGATAGAAGATAGAGAGAGGCAGTAATAGCAAAACACTGGTGAAGAGGGATAAGGTGAAAGGAGAGAGAGAAAAGTATAAAAAAGGGGGAAAACAGGATAGAGGAAATTAGTCATTTTAATAGTGAATGTGGTTAGTATGAACTGTCCCATAAAATGGAAGTGCATGGTAGATTTAAAACTAGAATCCCACAGTGTATTGTTTACAAGAAATACATTCAAAGCAGCAAGAAAGATACAGAGTAAAGTTAAATGGATAGAGCAGAGTATATTTTACTTCAGTTGAAGTAAAAAAAAATAAGGAGTAGCAATCCTGACTTCAGACAAAGCAAAAACAAAAACAGATTTAATTAAAAGGGATAAGAGGACTTCCAGCCAAGATGGCAGAGAGAAGACAGGCACAGTTCTAAAGTCTCCTGATCTCTTCCCCATCTATCACATGAAACAAACCTCTTAAAAGAAATCCAACCCAGAAAACCCATAAAGAAAAGTAAGGAGAAAGAACATCTATCTCAGGATTTGTCTCCTGCAGCAGCTTTGGCTGAATTCCGGCCCATGAGTCTGGGCTCAGAGGGAGGATCAGTCCTGGATCAACCAGATTAACAGCTGAATTGGAACTGGATGTCTGAGGGCTTGAGTCAACTAGGGAGCAGAGGTTCTGGTGTTGGTGCTGTCCCCAAGGATATTGCGAACAGGGCTGGGGGGAGAGTTCTGGAGCAGGAAAGCTTTGGACACCATTCCTGGACTCCTCTGGTCTGAAGAAGTCAAGAGTCTCATTACCACTCAGACTTCTTCCATAACAAACAAATGCAAATTACTTCTGCCTCAGGCCCAGGTGTGTAAGCAGAAGAACCAGCCCAGATGAAGAATGACCTCAGGCCAGAGTAAAACTAAAAATGAGTGGACCAAAAAACAAATTACCAAAAGAATTAACCATTTTATCCTAGATAATGATAATAATGAAACAACATACAAAAATCTATGGGATTCATTCAAAGCAACTCTCAGAGGATATATTGTAGCTCTAAATGCTTATATGTATAAATTGGAGAAAGTGAAAATCAATGAACTAAACATGCAACTAAAAAAAAAATTAGAGAAAAAACAAATAAAAAATCCCCAATTAAATACTAAATTAATTAGAAATTCTAAAAATTAAAAGAGAAATTAATAAAATCAAAAGCAAAAAACTATTGAATTAATAAATAAAACCAGGAGCGGAGCCAAGATGGCGACATGAAGGGATCGAGTCTTAGAAGCTCTCTGATAAAACTCATAAACTAAGGACTCTAACTAAACTTTCGAGAGACAGAACCCACAAAGAGACACAGTGAGGCAGTTCTCCTACTCAAGGTAACCTGGAAAAGAGCAGAAAGGCTCTGCTTCCCAGGGTCGGAGGGGCCCGCCAGAGGGGTGGCCCACCAGAGCCAAAGAAGTTCAGCCTCCAGGAGGCAGCCCCAGGGCACTGGGAGCAGTGGCTCACAGCAGTGGGGGAGTCTCCCGAGATGCACCCCAGGGAGCACCAAGTACAAACTGGGGGAACAGCAGAGACCTCTGCCAGAGTGAGCATGTGAAGCCCAGCCTTCAAGGCACATAGTGAGCAGCTAGGTATTTTGGCAGCCCAGACACAGAAACAGAAGCAGGCGAGCCGGTAAGCAGGAGCCCCCAATGCATGAGCCCATTGAGCTGAGGGAGGGGAGTGGAGAGAGAGACTGCCGAGCTCTGTCCTCTGCCCCTGGAACAGGACTCTGGAGCTCTGACCACATTCAGATCCTGATCGCAGTCTAGGCCCCCCCATGGAACAACAGGGCCCGTGAACCTCGGCCCAGTGGCAGAGGGGGGCATGTATGGTCATTCACAGACCAGGAGGGAGGACAGAACTTCACACATTGAGACCCTTGTGGGAGTGTCAAAAAGCTCAGGAAGCACCCCTAAAAACAGGCTTAGGCTGGGAAAATGAACAAGCAAAGAAACAAGAGGAAGACCATTGAGAAATATTTTGCAAATGAGCCCAAGAAGGATCAAAATACTCAGTCTGAAGATGAGGAAGCACAACCTCCTGAATCTAAAGACTCCAAGAAAAACAGAAATTGTGCTCAGGCTATGATAGAGCTCAAAAAAGAATTTGAAAATCAAATGAGGGAGTTAGAAGAAAAACTTGGAAAAGAAAGGAGAGAGATGCAGGAAAAACATGAAAATGAAGTCAGCAGCTTAGTCAAGAAAATCCAAAAAAATGCTGAAGAAAATAGCATGCTAAAAACCAGCTTAGGTCAAATGGATGAAACAGTTCAAAAAGTTATTGAGGAGAAGAATGCTTTAAAAAGCAAAATTGGCCAGATTGAAAAAGAGATAAGAAAACTCTCTGAGGAGAACAAATCCTTCAGACAAAGAATAGAATTCAGGGAGATTGATGAATTTACCAGAAATCAGGAATCAATACTTCAAAACCAAAAAAATGAAAAATTAGAAGAAAACGTGAAATATCTCATTGAAAAAACAACTGATATAGAAAACAGATTTAGGAAAGATAATTTGAAAATTATTGGAATACCTGAAAGTCATGATCAGGAAAAAAGAGCCCTGACATAATTTTCAAAGAATTACTACAGGAAAATTGCCCCGATATTCGAGAAGTAGAGGGAAAATAGAAATGGAGAGAATCCACCGATCCCCCTGAGAAAGAGATCCCAAAAAACCAACGCCCAGGAATATTATAGCCAAGTTCCAGAACTCCCAAGACAAAGAGAAAATATTACAAGCAGCCAGAAGAACACAGTTCAAATATCGTGGAGCTGCAGTCAGGATCACACAGGACTTAGCAGCAACTACATTTGAAGCTCGTAGGGCTTGGAATACAATATACAGGAAGGCAAAAGAGCTTGGAATGCAACTTAGAATCAACTACCCAGCAAGGCTGAATGTCCTCTTCCAGGGAAAAAGATGGACTTTCAATGAACCAGGGGAATTTCAAATGTTCCTGTTGGAATGGCCAGAGCTGAACAGAATGTTTGATCTTCAGATACAGGACCCAGGTGAAGCATGGAGATTGGAGGAGAGGGGAGAAATATGAGAGACTTAATGAGGATGAACTGCATGTATAGAAAAATGATACTTATAATATTCATATGAACCATCTCAGTTAATAGAGCAGGTAGAGTGAGCTTTTATAGTTGAAGCACAGGAGAAAGCTGAATTCGAAGATAAAAGATGGTGTAAAAATGGAGTCAATAGGAAAAAAGGGAAATGGAATGGGAGAAAGAAAAAGGAGAGGGGGAATAGTCCAAGATAATTCACATAATAAGATTTTTTTTATTACAATGAGCTATTGCAATGATATGGAAGGAGGGAGGCAAGGGGGAATGAGGGAACCTTTGTTCTCATCAGAGATGGCTAGGAGAGGATACAGCAAATATACTCAATGGGATATAGACAACTGGAGTAAGAAGGAGGGGTTAGCAGGGGGAAGGGGTGGGGATATGAATAAATGAGGAGTGGATGGACCATGGGGGGACAGTGGTCAGATATAATACATTTTCTTTTTTATTTCTTGCAAGGGGCTGTGATTGGGTGACCTTCCCAGGACCATAGGGCCAGGTGGATTCTGGGCCCAAGGGAAGGTATGGGGGCTCAGGGCTTCTTGTGCCCAGGACCAGCAATTTGTCTGCTGTGCCACTCAGCGACCCTACAGCAGAGTCAGAGTGAAAGGAGAGAGAAAATATAGTACGTGGTAGTGGAGAAATAAGAAAGGACGGAGTTGCGATCAGCAATGGCAAAGTTGGAAAAATATGGAAGTAACTTTTGTGATGGACTTATCATAAAGAATGTGATCCACTCAGTACAGGGTTGATGGTTTTGGAACAAAGACTGAAGCACATTTTTTGTTATTATAATTTGGGGGAGGGTGCAGGGCAAGTGGGGCTGGGTGGCCTGCCTGGGGCTACATAGCAGGGTGATCTTTGGGTGTCTGGGGCCGGATTCGGACCCAGGTGCTCCTGGCTCAAGGGCCAATGTTCTGGCTGCCACCAAGCCACCCCTACTATTTTTACTATTTTATTTTATTTTGGGTCTTTTTTTTTTCTTCTCTTTGGTTTGGCAGTTGGGATCAGGTGGCTTGCATGTCACATGGCTGGGTGATTTTTGGGTTTACGAGGCTGGAAATGGACCCGGGTGCTCATGGCTCCAGGGCTGGTCCTTTGTCCATTGCGCCACCTGGCCATACCTACAATTATTACTATGGTTTTTTTAATTTTAATTTTTTTTCTCTCCCCGTTACATTTTCGCCCAAGCAAGTCTATCTATATTCATGGGGGAAGGGGTATTTTTTTTTACTTGCAAACAAGTATATTTTATTAATGTAAAAAAAACCATTTGTGCAAATTGAGAATAAAAAAATAAATTTAAAGTTAATTGGAATAACAAAAAAAAATAAAACCAAAAGTTGCTATTATGAAAAAACAATAAAATTGATAAAACTCTGGTCAATTTGATATAAAAGAACAAAGAAGAAAACCAAGTTGCTAGTATAATAAATGAAAAAGGTGAACTGACCACCAATGAGGAGGAAATTAAAGTAATAATTTGAAATTATTTTGCCCAACTCTATGCCAATAAATTTGATAATCTAAGGGAAATGGATGAATATTTACAAAAATATAAGAAGCCTAGGTTAAATAAAGAAGAGATTAAATAGCTAAATGACCCTATCTCAGAAAAAGAAATTCAACAAGCCATTAGTGAACTCCCTAAAAAAAAAATCCCCAGGGCCTGATGGATTCACAAGTGAATTCTACCAAACATTTAAGGAACAATTGGTTCCAATTCTATATAAACTCTTTGGAAAAATAGGGAAAGATGGAACTCTGCCTAACTCTTTCTATGAAACCAATATGGTACTATTACCTAAACCAGGAAGAGCTAAAACATAGAAAGAAAATTATAGACCTATTTCCCTGATGAATATAGATGCAAAAATCCTAAATAAAATCTTAGCAAAATGATTACAACAAGTTATTACTAGGATAATACATTATGATCAAGTAGGATTTATTCCAGGATTGCAGGGTTGGTTCAATATTAGGAAAACTGTTAGTATACTCAATTATATCCACAACAACCCTATCAAACCTATCAGAAATCATATGATCATATCAATAGATGCTGAAAAAGCTTTTGACAAAATACAGCATCTATTCCTATTAAAAACACTAGAGAATGCAGGAATAAATGGACTGTTCCTTAAAATAATTAGTACTATTTATCTGAAACCATCAACAAGCAGTATATTCAATGGGGAGAAGTTAGAGGCATTCCCAATAAGATCAGGGGTGAAACAACAGTACTCATTATCACCACTACTATTCAATATTGTTTTAGAAATGTTAGCATCTGAAAGTAGAGAAGGAAAAGAATTGAAGGAATTAGAATTGGGAAGGAAGAGACAAAACTCTCACTCTTTGCAGATGACATGATGGTCTACCTAGAGCATCTCAAGAAATCATCCAAAAAACTACTGGAAACAATTAGCAATTTTAGCAAAGTTGCAGGTTATAAAAAATGAACGCTCATAAATCCTCAACTTTTTTACATATGTCTAGCAAGATACAGCAGGAAGAACTAGAAAGAGAAATCCCATTCAAAGTAACCTCAGACAATATAAAATACTTGGTAGTCTATTTGCCAAGACAGAGTCAGAATCTTTTTGAAAACAATTATAAAACATTTCTCACACAAATTAAATCATATTTAAATAAATGGGCAAATATCAACTGCTCATGGATAGGTAGAGCTAATATAATAAAAATGACAATTATACCAAAACTAAACTATCTGTTTAGTTACCTACCAATCAAAATTCCAAAAAATTACTTTAATGAGTTAGAAAAAATTGTAAGTAAAATCATATGGAAAAATAAAAAGTCAAGAATTGCCAGGAGCTTAATGAACAAAAGTGCAAAAGAAGGTGGCTTAGCCCTACCTGATCTAAAATTATATTATAAAGCATCATTCATCAAAACTGTTTGGTATTGGCTAAGAAATAGAGTCGTGGACCAGTGGAAGAGACTAGGTATAAAAGCAGGAGATGATTATAGTAATCTGCTGTTTGATAAATCCAGAGTCCAACCATTGGGATAAAAACTCCCTCTTTGATAAAAACTGGTGGGATAATTGGAAGTTAATATGGAAGAAACTTAGAGTAGAACAAGACCTCACTCCCTTTATCAAGATAAGATCCAAATGGTTACAGGACTTAGAGATAAAAAAAAAACAATGCTATAAGCAAATTAGAAGATCAAGGACTAGTGTACCTGTCAGATATATGGAAAGGGGAGCAGTTTATGACTAAGGAAGAGTTGGAGAACATCACCAAAAACCAATTAGATGATTTCGATTACATTAAATTAAAAAGCTTTTGCACAAATTAAACCAATGTAACCAAGATCAAAAGAAATGTAGCAAATTGGGAAACAATCTTTACAACTAATGATTCTGACAAAGGACTCATTTCTAAAATATACAGAGAACTGAGTCATATTTTTAAAACAAAAATCCATTCCCCAATTGACAAATGGTCAAAGGATATGCAAAGACAATTCACAGATGAGGATATCAAAGCAATCCATAGCCATATGAAAAAAATGCTTTAAATCATTAATTATTAGAGAAATGCAAATGAAAGCTTCTCTGAGGTAGCACCTCACACCTCTCAGATTGGCCAATATGACCAGGAAGGATAATGATCATTGTTGGAAGGGTTGTGGGAAATCTAGGACACTACAACACTCTTGGTGGAGCTGTGAACTCATCCAACCCTTCTGGAGAGCTATTTGGAACTATGCCCAAAGGGCAACAAAAATGTGCATTCCCTTTGACCCAGCAATACCATTACTGGGTCTATACCCTGAAGAGATAAGGAAAAAGGGTAAAAACATTACTTGTACAAAAATATTTATAGCAGCCCTGTTTGTGGTGGCAAAGAATTGGAAATCAAGTAAATGTCCTTCAATTGGGGAATGGCTTAGCAAACTGTGATATACATACATACATATATATATATATATAATATATATATATATATATATATATATATATATATATATGTCATAGAACACTATTGTTCTATTAGAAATCAGGAGGGATGGGATTTTTGGGAAGCCTGGAGGGATTTGCATGGACTGATGCTGAGTGAGATGAGCAGAACCAGAAAAACACTGTATACTTTAACAGCAACATGGGAGTGATGTTCAACCTTGAAGGACTTGCTCTTTCTATCAGTGCAAAAATCAGGAACAATTTTTGGCTGTCTGCAAAGGAGAATGCCATCTGTATCCAGATAAAGAGCTGTGGAGTTTGAACAAAGTTCAAGGACTATGACCTTTAATTTAGAAAAAAATAGATATCTTATTGTCTGATCTTGTTACCTCTTAGACTTCTTATCTTTAAGGATATGATTTCTCTCTCATCACACCCAATTTGGATCAAGGTACAACATGGAAACAAAGTAAAGACTGACAGAGTGCTTTCCGTGGAGGGGTGTGGGGAGGGAAGCAAGATTGGGGGGGAAATTGTAAAACTCAAATAATATCTTTAATAAAAATAAATTTTAAAAAAGGGATAAGAGAAGACAAAGATGAAAATTAATAGGTTTATTTGTGAAATTTTGTGAAATACTCATTATAATTCCCATCAATTGGAGAATGGTTGAACAAACTATGGTATATGAATATTTGGAATACTATTGTTCTGTAAGAAATCATGATTGGCTGGATTTCAGATATTGAGTGGAGTAGAACCAAGGGTATATTGTCCTCATTAGTAGCAACACTGTCAAACAATCAACTAGGATGTAAAAAACTCTCAACAAAATAATCCTGTGAAACCTGTTAAGGAAAATGCCATCCATACCCAGAGAAAGAACAATAGAATCTGAATGCAGAGAAAAAATGTTATGTTCACTTTTCAAAATTTCATTCATGTTTTTTTCTCATTTTCCCACTTAGTTTTAACTTTTTCTTTCACAATATGAATAATATGGAAATATATTAAATATGATTGCACAAGTACAATCTATATCAGAAGGCTTGCTGCCATGGGGAGTCAGGAGGGAAGGGAGAATGGTAGGGGAAAAATGTGGAACTCAAAAGTTTGAAAAAATCTGAATGTTGAAAACTATCCTTGCATGTAATTGGAAAATAAATAAATTAATTTACTTTTTTTCTTTAAATTTTGAACTAGGCCAGTGCAAGTTAATAATTCAGGAAACCTAAAGAAACAATGAAGACGTCAAATAGGAAAATAATATAGAAAAAAAATGTGAAATACCTCATTAGAAAAAGAATGGTCTGGGGAAGTAAATCCAGGAGAGATAATTTTAAAATTGCTGGATTGCCAGAAAACCATGCTAAAAAAGAGTGTCGATATCATACCTCAAGAAATTGTCTGGGAAAACTGCCCTGGGGGCAACTATATGGCACAATGCATAGATCATCCACCCTGGATTCAGGAGTACCAAATCCAGCCTCAGACATTTAATGATTACCTAGCTGTGTGGCCTTGGGCAAGCCATTTAACTCCATTTGCCTTGCAAAAGTCTAAAAAAAACTGCCCTGATATTCCAGAACTAGAGTATAACAGAAATGAAGAGGATTCACCAATCACCTCTTTAAAATATCACAAAATGAAAACTTTCAGAAATATTTTATTCAATTGAAATCCTAAAGTAAAAGACAAAATATTTCAAGCAGCCCCCAAAAAACAAGTTCAAATATCATAGAGCCATAGTTAGTACCACACAAGAGTAATCATTTTCATAGTTTTATATTACTGTGATGGTGTACACTTGTGTTATGAAAAAGGATGAGCAGATATTTTCAGAAAAGTTGGAGCAAACTTACATGAATTCAAAGAAAGCAAAATGAGCAGACTTAGGATGATATAGTACACAATAATAGGAATGTTGTACAAAGTACAACTGTAAGCAACTTATCTAACATAATAATTATAATGGTTAATGACAGTACTGAAAGACTTAAGATGAAAGATGACATCCAGCTCCAGAGAAAGAACTGATGGAGTCTGAGTGCATATTGAAGGAAAATTTTATTTTCATTTTTTTCTTCACTTTTTCCTTGTTAACAAATTAGTTGCAAATTAGTCATGCTGTTAATTTGTAACTGTACCTTTTATGATTTCATAATAATTGATATCACATTTCTTGCCTTCTTAGTAGATGCAGGAGGAGGTGAGATGGAGGGAAAAAACTCAAAACTCATTTAAAAACTGAATCTTAAAAGATAAATTTTTAAAAAATAATAAGCATAATTCAAAAGAAGAGATTTGAAAAACATTTTTTATCTCACAATTTTTGAGAAGTGGGAAGACCAGGAGTGTTGCACAATGAAAATATCTTTAGATTTTTTAATAGTATTTTTTTCCAATTATATGTCAGGATATTTTTCAACATTCATTTTTGTAAGATTTTGAGCTACAAGTATTTCCCTTCCTTTCTTTCCTCCCCTCTCTCCAAGAAACCAAATTGAGTGATGTAGAATATATATATATATATATATATATATATACATATTATTTATATATACACACACAATCTTGTTAAACATGCTTCCATGTTAGTTATGCTGTGAAAAAAATATCAAAAATGAAAAAACCCATGAGAAAGAAAAACTAAAAAATGAAATTTTAAAAGTAAAAATAGTATGATTTGGCCTTCATTCAGACTCCATAGTTCTTTGACTTCATGTGGATGGCATTTTCCATCTATTGGAATTGCCTTTGATCATCGTATTAAGAACTAAGTCTTATCATAGTTTATCATCATACAGTGATGACTTTAATGTATATAATGTTCTCCTGGTACTGCTGACTTCATTCAGCATTAGTTCATATAAATCATTTCAGATTTTTTAAATTTGCCTGCTCATGATTTCTTATCAAATAATAACATTCAACAACCTTCATATACTAAAACTTGTTCAGATTTACGGGCATTCTCTCAACATCCAATTATTTGCCACCACAAAAAGGGCTGCTATAAATATTTTCACACACATAGGTCTTTTTCTCTTTTTCAGATCTCATTGGGATACATTCCTAGTTGCAGAATTTCTGAATCAAAGGGTATGCACAGTTTTATAGCCCTTCATAGTTTCTAATTGCTCTCCAGAATGGTTGGTTCAGTTCACAATTGTCTAGCAATAGTGCATTAGTCTTCCAGTTTTCTCACATCACCTCCAAAATTTATGATTTTCCCTTTATGTCATATTAGTCAATCTGATAGTGTGAGGTGGTACTTAGAGTTGTTTTAATTTTTGTTTCTCTAATCAATAGTGATTTACAGCCTCTTTTCATTTTACTATAGATAAGTTTAATTTCATCTAAAAACAATTTATCAATTGTTCAATTATTTGTATTCTAATGAAATTTACTCTATCAGATGTATTGAGTTATGTTATTCAATTATTCAATGATAAGTTATGCTGATTATTCTCTTTTTCTGTCTTTAATAAATATTATTTTATATAGGATAAGTTTCCGGGCTTAATAGGATAAAGTAAAATAATGGTGATGTAAAAACATCAATATAATTTATTTTAAAAAATAAAGTAAAAATTATTCAACTTCAGGAAAGGAAGAGTAAAGGGTTAAAAAGAAAAAACAAATTTTCTATTTCCTACCAGGTTAAAAAAAAAAGAGCTCAAGGATTTTCACAGTCCCTTCTCATCCAGAACCTTTTCTGACGTATTTTTCTCTCTGTTTAAAATTCCCTCAAACTTTTCCTAGAACAAGAAAGGGAGGGAAGCTTACACAATTAGGAATACTTGTACCTCTCTTTCTCTACTCTAATACCAGCTATAAATTTTTCAGAAACTCTAAGCTTGCAAGGGGCAAGATAGATAATTTTTTGCAATTTTTCTGCCAGAAATGCAAATACCTTTAGTCCAAATGTTATTTTGTATATAATGCAGACTCATATTTTAAAGAATTTTGTAAATACGTAAAAATGTAATTTAATGTAATTTTGGAAATTATGGTTTATTCTTCTATATATTTATGTCAGATAATTACATGTCTAAGTCACTTTCCTATGTCACTACTAAATTAGTTTAGTTATTATAGGAGCTTCATCTTATTTTTAATTGGGAAAATATACAGAAAAAGTAAGCGAATGCTTGTTAATTATATCTATATCTATATCTATCTATCTATATAGATATAGATATAGATATATAGATATATATACCCATAAAGAGCGTGCATGCTCTTAGACATGAAAACCAAAATTTTTAAAAAAGAAAGAACGGAAAACTTTACTATTACTTTTATAGAGTTAAAGGTTAAGTATTTTGGATAACTTCTTCTAACTATTCTGTACTTTAAAGAAGTTGTTTTTATATAAAATTTCAATAATAATTCCCTAATTAGATAGGAGCTTTAGTCCTAGATATCATCTAGTTGAGGCTCTCGGGAAACTGAGACCAATGTAGGTTATATATGACTTATCTAAGATTACTCTTGTAGCTGAGCTAAGGTTTTGAAATTTCTAATTCATTGATATTTCCACCTTTTAATATTAGAACAAGTCTCAGATTGACACTTTTCATTCTAAAATATCTTTCCTTTTTCTAATCCTGAGCTCCAATGGTATCTGCTGGCCTTTGTCATATGACATCATAAGACCAAAAACTCTGCACACTCAATAGACAACCAAAAGCTCTTGGAAAGTACCATCATGCCTGAACAATTAAAAATATTCATTAACATATCACTAATACTCTGCAGGAAGAATACTAATAAAGGTATATGGAATCTGAAGGGACATTTATAAGAAAGGTCTTTTTTTTTTTCTCTCCTAACCTAGGATTCTGATCTGGCTCAGCAATGATACCCAGTCAAATATCCTACTGAGAAACCCCTTATAGGGAGAAACTTCTGTAAACCAAGAGAGTAGAATGTGAAACCTTCTTACAGGCTATACTTGCCTTGTCTCTTTTCTCCATCATCTCAAATAATTATTAAAAATATTTATAATTAATTGTGGGGGAATGAGGCAATGCTACTAGATGAACAGAATTACCTTGGGAACTGAACATGAAGTTAAATCAGAGGGACAATAAAAAGAAATTAGTCTGATTATTAAGATAATTATCAAGAGAAATCTCACGATAAGCCCCCCCAAAAGAATTTTTACCCCTTCTTCCCAAGTACACAAACAAGTAAGCTGGAAAAACTTAACTTGGAGCAAAGGGAATGTCATATTTCCATCAAGACAATTCCATTTGTTTCAATTCAATTCATCAAATATTAGGTCCCTTATATGTATACAAACGGTTATGAAGTGGTCAAATTGAACATTAAAAATGACATTTGTGGAGGCGGCTAGGTGGCGCAGTGGATAGAGAACCGGCCCTAGAGTCAGGAGTACCTGAGTTCAAATCAGGTCTCACACACTTAATAATAATTGGGCAAGCCACTTAACCCCATTTGCTTTGCAAAAAAAAAAAAACCCTAAAAAACAACAACCCCCCCCCCAAACAAACAAAAATGACATTTGTCTGCAGGAAACATGCAGTCTAATAGATATATGACTGTCTTGCACTTAAATACAAAATTAAAAAAAAATTTGACAGTACATAGCAGACTATCACAAAGGATTGAATATAAAACAATACATTTCCATGCTTGATTTTTTTAGGGTGAGGTAGGCAGGTAAGGAAGAATATAGCAAAAAAAGTGCATGACAGAGAAATAAAGAAAATCAACAAGGAAGCCAAGAAAATTTGGGCAATATTATGATATGATTTTATCATTCTTATTATTGATGTCATCAATTATGTTAATAGTTCTCCTTATGCTAAAACATCTTGGTAGAAATCCCAGTTGGTCATAATGTATAACTTTTGCAATATATTTTATCTTTTAGCTAGCCATTTTATTTAGTATTTTTGAATCTTATTAATTAATTGATCTGTAATTTTCTTTTACTACTACTTTTCCTGGTTTAGATATAAGTATTATTTTTTTTATAAAAGGATTTTGGCAGGATCCCTTCATTCTCTAATAGTCCAAATTATTTATTTAACATTGGAATTGATAGATATTTAAATGTTTGATAAAATTCATTTGTAAATCCATCTAATCTTGGTCCTTTTTTAGGAAACTCATTTATGGTCTGTTCAATTTCTTTTTTCAAAAATAGATCTATTTAGATATTTTATTTCCTCTTTTGATAATCTGGGAAGTTTGTGCTTTTCTATTTAATTTCACTTAAATTATTATATTTGTTGGCATAAAATTGGACTAAATAACTTCTTATAAATAAGAGAGTTTAGAAAGACAGTGAAATAATAAAATATGATCTCATGAAGAAAAAGAAAGAATTAAGTAGAGATGAGGAAGAGAGAGAGAAAGAAAAAGTTTCAGGCATGTGAAAAGTCTGTATGCTTACCAAGAAGGAGAAATTTGGAAGCAGCATGTAGAAATTTATCAGAAAGTTGTGTTTGTTACATATAAATACATATATGTGTATATATATATATATATATATATATATATCGATATGCACACAATTGCACACACATACATATATATATAAATGGATTCATACATGTATATATAAATGAATGCATTTGTAAAATATGCCAAATATATAATATCCCAAAAATCTTAGGGCAAAAATTGCATTAAGTTTCAAGAATACTTCTGTGTATATTTGAATATACATACATATATATACATATATATATATATACATATATGGGGGCATACAAACATATAAGCACACATGGACATTTGTATATAAATGCATGTCTACATATACATGTGGGTATACATACATATGCCTATAGATATATAATATGTTTGATATATATATATATATATATGTTATGGATATTAAACAAATTTATTTAAAATTCAGAGAGATGTTTGTTATTGTGCATGCATATTTTTCACTTCTACAATACGTACAGAAAATTCATATTCAATTAATATCCATTTCTTGTCATTTATTGTAAGGCTTGTTTTTATATATTGTCTTCATCTTCATCATACCAAGCTTCCACAGTATTTATAGAGCATTTTAAGTTCTTTGCTATCTCTAAAACGTTTGATAATTTAAATCAAGAAAGCCCTAACTTAGCAGTTTTGCTTCCAAATACCCTTCTATAGCAATAAGCTTAATCACATTGCCAATATCTCATATTTTTCCACCTAGAAATTAGTTTTCAGAGATCTTTTCTCACAACTCCCTTCTGAAACAAAGAGTACAAATACTGTTATCCTTATGTTTCAGATAAGGCATTTAGGACTCAGAGAGGCTAAGTAATTTGCCAGAAGTCATACAGCAAGTGAAATAACTTGTAAGAATCTAGGTCTGCCTTGTGATGGAAAATATCATCCACATCCAGAGGAAAAACTATGAACCCTGAATGCAGATCATAGCATACCAGTTTCATTTTTCAAAGCTTGTGCTATGATTTTTTTCTTTCTCATACTGTTTTCCTTTAGTTCTGATTCTTCTTTTACTACATGACTAATATAGAAATATATGAAATATGATTATGCATGTATAACATATCAGATTACTCCCTGTCATGGGGAGAGGAAAGGGAAGGAAGGAAGGTAGAAAATGTAGAAATCAAAAGCTTACAAAAAGATGAATGTCAAAAATATCTTTGCACATAATTGGAAAAAGTAGAATAAAGTAACATTTGGAAAAAAATGTAAATTTGTAAAAAAAGAGAGAGAATTTAGTCTTTTGAGATAAACTTTTTCTAGCCTACTTCTTTGATCTAAAGTATAATTTTGCTGATGAAGTACAGAATGGAACAAACTAGATGAAACATCACTCATATCTCTCAATGGTTCTTGTGCAATAACTGGCTACATAGTGAAAATTTCTAGACACCTGAACAAGTTTGCTTCTAGTACTTTTGATAAAATTATGTCAAAAGAAAATTATTTATGTCTTTCTAATATAATGAATTCCCCATGTTAATTGTGAGACTTTACTCAAAACATTTATCTTTATCTTCACTAATATTCAATAGATATCAATAGACAAAAGTTCAATTCATCATAACAATGCATATTTATTTTCCCTGAAATGAACACGAGAAGTGTGCATAATTTCCTGCATTCTGATATTTATGATATATCAAGTGTCAGGAAAGGTCTAGTTACAGTCTCTGTCCTACTAATAAATGGAAATAACCATCATTATCACCCTTACTGAATCAGGATAACAAAGACATCTTTCCTCACATGTTCCACAAAAATCTAGAATGGATGCTGAATTTTGAAAAGCCTTTTAATTATATCAAATGAGCAAACAGTCCCTGGGTTTACCAAAATATTTCCTTATAGTTCATTGGTACTTGTTAGTTTCTTCTCTGTTCTGTCTTCATTAAAAGTAAATTATTTTCCTTTTGCCCATATTTTCCTATAATTTTAATTAGAGGAGTCAAAAGTCTAAGTTACATGAGGATTCCAAGAACAGGAAACAGGAGTGATACTATTGAAGCAAAAAACAGCTAAAATATCTTAAGTCACTGGGATAATTCTAAGTATCAAAGTCTTTTTTATTTTTAAAATATTGGTAAGCTAAAACTTCACCTTCTGACCCATTTTATATTTGGTTACATGGTGCACAATTTGTAACTTTGTAGTGGATAAATCTTATTTAATTCTACCTACCAGTTCTGAAGCAGGCTCAAAACAAACAGCGTCAGGAAAGAGAAGAAGAGCATCCAAAACCACGATTCTTTGAAATTAGACACATTTACACTAATAAAACTCATTTATCTTCCAATTAAGTTAAAATTAAAACTCAGAAAATTAACCACAGTTGTCAGTGACCAATAGGAAAATGTTTGTGGAATGAAATCATCTTGCTATGGGAATTATTACAGCATTCTTTGCTTTTCCAGGGACATAGGGAGAACTTTTAAATTGTTTCTTTGTAATTTCAAGAAATGACACATCCCACATGGAACACAGATCATGTATTTCAAACTAGGAAGGTATATTGTCAAGTCAACAAACTTTTATTAAATGCTTACTATGTGCCAATCACTATATTAAGCATTAAGGATTAAAAGAAAATCACCAGTGCACAAAAAAAGTAGTCCTGTTCTCAAGGAGCTCACAGTCTAATAACTGAGACAATATGCAACCAGTGAACAAGGTATATAGAGGATAAAAGACTAATTAAATTAAAGAGGATTAAGAAAGTCTTCGTAGAAAGATATTATTGTGATATTTGAAAGGATGGAGGGTAGCCAGGAGGTTTAAATGAAGAGCAAGAGAGAGTTCCAGAACAAGGGATATTCAATAAAAAATATCAAGAATTTAGAGTTTTCTGTGTAAAAAATAGTTACAAAATCAGTCACTTGTCCAAGAAATACATGAAAAGGACTCTCAAGATCAACCCCCTTTTTTTACAGATAGGGAAACTGAATCTCTTTGAAGTTAAGGTACTTGTTAAGGTTTAGTGTGACTAAATTTGAACAAGGTAGGATTTGAGCTTAATTCCTTCCTGCTTACATATCCACACTCTGTCAGCTTTGTCTCTAAAGGTCAATTTGAATTTTTTGTGATTTTTGAAGAGTTTATAACAATCCTATTTAACCTTATTCCATGTTTCTTTTCATAAGAAACTTTTACCTAGAGTCATCTTGACATGAAACATTGACAGACATTCCAAAGCCCCAAGAAACTCAGATGAGTTTTAATGAATGCCAAAATTTAAAAGAAATTCAAAAATCCCTTACCTTCCATTTTTACTCTTTTTTTGTTCAATAGCTTATATTCATTGAAATTTTTATTGAATGCTTTCACACTCTATGTTATTTATTTGATAACTGAAGATAACTATATAAAGAGGACTAAATTGACAAAGGATAATTAATTATTCATTGATTCAATCATTACTTGATGTTTAATTGTAAACATGATCCAGAAAAGTGTCATTAACCATGAAGAAAATATGATTTCTCAATGCAATAATTAAAGTCCATTGCTCTGCTATGGGTAGGATCAGATATGTATGACCTTTTGCTTTTGTGATATGGGAAACAATGGGTAGAAGAAGTGACAAAAATGAATATAAATAGCTTTAAGAATTGTGGAGACAGTTCAAACAAATTTAATGAGTCAGAATTTTTTTGGCCTACATATCTTGTAACACAGTTTCTAGGAAGGCTTTCAAGTGCCTTTTAGTAAGCCCGGCTACTGATTTATTTTTCCTTGAATTTAATCTGAATGTTCTTGATTAATGATGTTCTTAAAGATACAAAAATGTTACCCCAGTTCTTATACACACAGTTCAATTATACCAAAATCATCATCTTTTATTTTCCCTTCCATTATTGACAATTAAAAAAAATCAGAACTATGATTTCATTTATAAAGAGCAACTCATATTGCTGCTGCTGATTTATTTCTTGGGTTCAGTTCTGCCATGCAATGAATTGTGACTCAGACTCAGAATGCAGGTTTTGGAAAGAAAATAGAGATTTATTAAAGGAAGTTACAACATATTAAGAAAGTAATAGAAAAGTTAAAAAGATTTAAAAAGAAGACCATGTGGATTGCTGATTAAAGTTGCCAGGCCAGATGACCAGGGTTCAGCAGGACACCAGAAGGTAAAAAAGAGTGAGCCCCTTCCTAGATCTCCTTAAATTCTCTCCCAAAGTCCATGGGAGGGGGTGGTAACCTGGGAGCAACCCAAGTCCTGCATTGGAGATTTTGCCTTTTGGGGACTGATCTCCTTTGGATGGTCTTGGGTGTTTCCAGGGCCTGTGCTCCCCTGCTGTCCCACCAGAAAACAATGCAATCCAAATCAGGTTGAAAGTCAGGCCCTCAGGTTAAATGATAAAGGAAGAAGCAAAGCTTGTCTCCAACTGATCTCATCACTCCCATGCCCAGGTTTATCTGCATCAATATCTTCAAAATTCTTCAATAGGCATGAAACATTAAAGATATATTTAATAATATTTAATGAAATTAATATGTTCAACAAATATTTAATAAAATACATAAAAACACAAAGTAATATTGGCAAAGTTTATTAGTGGTTTTCAAAGTCAATATATCTCCACAGGGATCCATTTCTATCTGAAATTGACACAAATAGTATAGAGAACTCCTAGTGAGAAAACTCCTTCCACCAATACAGTGTTAATTCTTCAGTGACTTGGGGACACAAAGTTCTGGTCTTCCTGAATCTAAGTCTTCTTTAATCTACTATTCTTCTCTTTTCATCTCAAAAGTCCTTTAGATGTTTTTGAACTGCAAAATTTAAAATTTTTTACAAGTTGCTCTTTATTCACTACATTTATTTAATAATAGCCAACAAAATTCAGTTTTATTTTGCACCCATTCAATGAACTATCTTCTATCCATTTTAAGCATCACCATTTACTTGCTCCTTTCCTTTTCAAAAGGGACTAATTCTGTGTAATGCAAAATCAAATAATCTGAAAAGGAAGTTAATATCTTTCTTTTTTTCCAGAGAATAAATTTTAATTCTATATAATAATATCTCACATTTTATTGTTTTGCAATTTATTACTTTCTTCAAAACAATCCCATGAAGTAGAACATTACAGTTTTATTCCCATTTTAAAGCTGAGAAAACTAAGACTTAGAGAATTTAAATAACTTTAAATTTCTCAAGATTGCCTTTCTAATAAGTGTCACAGGGAGGTCTTTTATTGTAATTTAGGGAAAAATTAGTAGGTCAAATATTGCCTGGATCTGCCATTTTTGCATTTTTTTAAAAAATATATTTTGGTATAGTCACAGTCAAATTATTCTAGAGACATAACCCATGTGCAAATACAAAGTGTGTAATATACGTGTGATAAATATAGATTGCTTACAACAATATAATACAAGAATTATATATCAGAATTGTTCGTTGTTGATGAAAAGCAAAGACCATATACAGATTAAAAATACATAGATGAAGAGCCAAGATGATTGAATGATAGCATTTTTGTTCAGTTAATCCAAAACAATTTTTAATGACTTAGAAATCATACCAACCTTAACTCTGATTGATAAAGCCATTTTTACTGCCCAGGTCATCTTAAGAAGATAAATAGTAAAGTTGGTAGATACCAGAATGAAAGTTGGCCAAGAACACAATATGGCATCAGAGGAGGTAGTGTCAAGACAGCTGCAGAGTTGAGGCATATCCTAATGACCAGAGTTGGTAAGGGGGCCAAAATTGAATACCAAGGCCAGAAGAACTGGGACAGAAAAAGATTCAAAATCAGTGATAGGAGTAAGAATGCATTCTAGCTAGCATTCTAGACCATGATTCCAGGGTGTAGGTGAATAGTTCTGGTCTCTAGCTGGAGAAGAAAAAAATAAGTATGAATCAATGAACATTTTGCAAAACCTTGTCTGAATTAAAGGTCAGATAAGGTAGACTTAGTTCTAAACTTTAACTCCACTTTTAAGCCTTTATTGAAATAAAAGGAGCAAAAAACAACATAAAACATGAGTTAAGTATTTAAGCTACTCAACCTATTTAACCCCACCCCCCAGCAAGTTGAGTCCAACTCTAGACTACCAAAACTAGACCACACACAATTCAACAAATCCAAACTTTGGTCAGTTACTTGCAGAGGTTGCTCAGGCCAATAGTGAAAAGATTTCTCCCTGAATCATATAGCCAAAGAATCACTGAAAACTTGTAGATTCTCTAAAAAAAAGAATTTAGTCTGTGGAAATGACTTCATGAGACAGCAAGAAACTGTTAACCAAAACCAAAAAAAAAAACCACACAAAAAAATAGAAGAAAATGTAAAACACCTCAGCAGTAAAACCACTGATCTCGAGAATAGATTGAGGATGGACAACCTGAGAATTATAGGCCTTCCTGAAAACATTGGAGAAAATAAAAGCCTGGATTTAATATTACAGGATTTAGTGATGGGAAATTGCCCTGATATAATGAAATCAGAGGGCAAAGTAATTATTGAAAGACTACATCAATCTCCTCCAGAAAGAGACCCTAAAATGAAAATACCAAGGAATGTTGCAGCCAAATTCCAGAACTATCAGATAAAAGAGAAAATCCTGCAAGCAGCCAGAAAGAAACAATTTAAATACCAAGGAGCCACAGTAAGGATTACACAAGACCTGGCTGCATCAACATTAAGGGATCAAAGGGCCTCGAATGGAACATTCAGAAGAGCAAGGGAACTTGGAATAGAGTTAAGAATCCACTATGCAGCAAAACTGAGCCTTCTCTTCCAGGGGAAAAGATAGTCATTTAACAGAAAGGGAGACTTTCAACAATTCCTGATGAAAAGACCTAAGCTAAATAGAAAATTTGGACATCAAAAAGGAGGTTCAAGAGACACATCAAAAGCTAGATTTTTTTTAAAAAGGGGGGGGGGATAAAGAGCAAAAAAAACCTGCTATCCAATATTTTGAAACTGTTTATATCCCAGCATGGAAAAAAAGATTTCCATGACTCTATCAGAGAGAATATACTTGACCAGAAGTGATAGACACTCATAACTTATACACAAGACTGCTATCCAATGGGAAGAAACTGGCTATATCCCTATTTTGGAGAAAGACTCTAATAAATCTCAAGAATTGTAACTCTATGAGAGAGAATTAAACTTTGCCAGAAGTAATGGATACTCATGATTTTCTATGACTCAGATAGAATTATTTAAAAACACTACCTCCTTAAAAAGGGGGGTACTAAGAAGATGGGAGGATTGAGGGGATTGAATGGGGTAAATTTCATTACTAAAGAGATGCAAAAGACCTATTGTAATAGAGGGGAATAAGGGAAAAAAATGAGAAACACCTGAATCTTTTTCTCATCAGACTTGGCTTAAAGAAAACTTACACACACACTCAGAAACATTTCACCTTTCAAGTATTAAAAGGAGAAAAGGGGAGGGGGGAAGAGACAGGGAGGGGAAGAAAAAGGTGATCTAAAAGAAGGAAAAGAAGGAAAAAGGGGAAAAAAGAGAAAAGGGGAAAAACAGGGGAGTTGTGGATATAGGATGGCAAATATAATGAAGGTGGCGGTATTCAGAAACAAAATACTAGGTAATATGGATAATGTGAAAAAGAGGGGAAATACAATCACAGTGAAGATAGCATGGAGAAAAAATATAAAATAAACAGAAGACAGTGAAAGATATAGATATATATATATATATATATATATATACATAATATATATATATATTATGTATATATATATAATGCCAATCTGACTTTTCACCATTGAGGGGAGGGGGTGGGAAGGGAAGGTGGAAAGAAATTTTGTAACTTAAAAATATACATGTGCATATGGATGAAAATTAATAAATTAAAATTAAAAAAGAAATATTATATATAAAATCCAAGTCTCAGTTCAATTAAAAATACTAAGAGTAGACTAAAACAAATAATTCAGTAACAGGATCACACAACATGTAGACATTACTATAAAAGAAATGAAATCTTGAAATAAAAATAAGAGACTAAGAGTTATAGATGAATCTATAAAGTAAAAAAAGCAGTAGTGGCAATCATGATCTCAGATATAACAAAATTACAAAAGATAACTAAAGAAAGATGATGATGATGATGATGATGATGATGATGATGATGATGCTTGTTCATTGTTATTAAAGAATTTATATGATCAGGTTCCTTCTGTTGTTTTTACTCATTTTTCAACTATCTCATTATTGCTAATTTTATGTTAAAGTTGCACTCTGCTCCTGGGGTTGAGAGAGCATTGTCCCAAATAATGCCATGTCCTGTAAGTATAGGACTTCATTGCTGGCTTGATTGGATGTGGCCTTCTGCTGGTCAGTCATGACTCTTCATGATCTCTTTTGGGGTTTTCTTGGAGTGATTTACCTTTTCTTTCTGCAACTCATTTTATAGAAAAGGAAACGGAGTTAAACAGGGTTAAATGACTTTCCCAGGGTCACAAAGGTAGTAAGTGTCTAAAGTCATATTTGAACTCAGGAAGGTGAGTCAGGATGACTCTAACATGGTATTCACCACACCAACCTGCTGCTGAATTGCTTGGATATTACCTGCACTGTACTACAAATCCTGTTTAACTTGATACATACAGGCCTTTCTTGCCATCCTTATGATTTGTTTTGGGTTATAAAATGACTATAGTGAGCTATACAAAGTATTTCATTTTCTTTTTTGTTGGTTATGTCTTTTCAAAATTTATTCTGAGTCATTAATTTTTAGTTCTTTACAGGTTAATTTGGGAAAGTTCAGGTGATTTTCTCCTGTGCTTTGTCATCTTGGTTCCACCCTTCCAAAGTAAAAATTTTAAATAAAATTCCATCAAAGGAGAAAAGAAAAGTATATCACAGGGTTCATACACTCTGACCAGGCCAGATTTATACCAGTAATATCAAAGTAATTCATTATTAATAAAAGTATAAATATAACAGGCCATATCAGAAACAAAACCAACAAAAAACATATTTTCAATAGATATAGAAATATTTTTGACAAAAGGTAATAACAATTCTTGTTAAGAAAAACACTAGAAACCATGGAAATTTAAAAACTACCCTTTCCTTAAAATATTAAGTAGCATTTATATAAAACCAAGAACAAGCATTGTCTGTAATGGGGATAAGCTAGAAGTCATCCCCCACCATACCAGTAAGGGGTGAAGGCTCAATGCCTATTATTATCATTACTATTCAATTCAAAATGAGCTAGAAATGATATATGTAGGAATAAGATAAGAAAAATATTGAAAATTTTACAGAGCTAAGAAAAATAGTAACAAAATTCATCTGGATCAACAGAAGGTCAAGAATAGCAAGGGAATGGGGTGGCTAGGTTGCATAGTGGATAGAGCACTGGCCCTGGAGTCAGGAGTACCTGGGTTCAAATCCAGCCTCAGACACTTAATAATTACCTAGCTGTGTGGCCTTGGGCAAGCCACTTAACCCAGGTTGCCTTACAAAAAAAAAATGAAAAAAAAGAAAAAAAAAGAATAGCAAGGGAACTATTGAAAAAAATGTAAAGGAAGATGCTCTAACTTACCAGATCTAAAAGTATATTATAAAGCAACAGTCTTCAAAACTGCCTGGTACTGGTTAAGAAATAGAGTAATGGATCAATGGATTAGGATAGATTCAAAAGAAACAGTAGTAAATGACTATAGCAATATACTGTTTGACAAACCCAAAGACATTAGCTTCTGGGATAAGAACTCACTATGTGATCAAAATTATTGGGAAAACTTGAAAATAGTATGGCAAAACCTAGTCATACACTCACATCTCACATCCTTTACCAAAATAAAGTCAAAATGGGTACAGAATTTAGACATAAAGGGTGACACCATAGATAAATGAATAGATCAAGAAATTATCTATCAGATCTATGGAAAGGAGATAAATTTATAACCAGACAAGAATTGGAGTACATTATAAACTGTAAAATGGATGATTTTTACTATAGTAAATTAAGAAGTTTTTGTACCAATACAATTAATGCTACCAAAATTAGAAGGAAAGCAGAGATCTGAGAAACAATCCTCATAACCTGGAGTTGTGACAAAGGTCTCATTTCAAAAATATAGAGAGAACTGCATCAAATTTATAAGCCTGCAAGTCCTTCCCTAAATGATATATGTACAAAGGATATGTCCCAAAAGTTTTCAAATGAAAATATTACAATTAAATATAAACACATGAAAAAATGCTCCAAATCATCATTGATTAGAGAAAAACAAAATAAAATAACTATGAAGTATAACTTCACAATTATCAGATTGGCTAAGATGAGGGAAAATATTTAGTGTTGGAGTGGTGGTGGAAAGATAGGAATATTGATGAATTGCCAGACTCAACCATTCTGGTGAGTAATATGGAGCTATGCCCAAAGAGCAATAAAACTTTTCATACCCTTTGATGCAGCAAATCCAATTCTAGGTCTATAATGAGAAGAAATAATTAAAAAATGGGAAAAGTACCACATGTTCCAAAATATCCATAGCAGCTCTTTTTGTAGTGGCAAAGAATTGGAAATTGAGGTGATGCCCATCAATTCAGGAATGATAAAACAAGTTATGGTACATGAATATTAAGAAATATTATTGTTCTCTAAGAAACTACAAATGGTTGGACTCTAGAGAAGCATGTAAATGAGCTACAGGATCTGATGCTGAGTGAATGGAGTACCACCAAGAGAACAATGTACACATTAACAACGACAGTTTAAAAACATTTTGAGAAGATCAACCCTGATGGAGACAGATTTTCTCAGCAGTTCAGAGATCTAGGACAACAATATTAGACCAGTTATGAACAATGCTATTTCCATCCAAAGGAAGAAATTCAAAACAAAATAGAAAAACAAACAAAAAAAATCCTTCGGAATCAGATGAACACTATTTTCACATGTATTTCTTTTCCTTAATCCTAGTTCCTTATATAGAAACATGCTTAACCAAAATGTGTATGTACAATGTCAATCTAATCGTTCACTGCTAAGGGGAGAGGGGCGAATTTTGTGACTCAAAATATACATATGCATACGATGAATATTGGAAAACTTTCATAACAAGTATTTGGAAAAAATAAAACATCAATAAAAAGAAAGGAAAGAAGAAAAAACATTGAAGGAATAAGCACAAAGAGGAAACAAAACTATCTCTTTTTGAAAATTATGATTGTTTATGTAGAATACCTCAGGGGATTACATGAAAAAATTAATTTAAATACTTAATAACATTAATAATAACAATAATAACAATAACCTTATCTTATCAAAGATGCAGAATATAAAACAAATTCAGCAGATAAAATAGTGGACATATCATTTAAAATAATTATAGACTTCTGAGAGTGAAGATGGCAGAGAATGGACTAAATCACCATCACTCTCCTTATTCACCTGCAACCAATCATAAAATAGTCACCCAAAACATCTCCTAGAACAACAGAACAACAAAATGATAAGGTGAAACAATTTGTTAGCTCAAGAAACTTGAAAGCTCAGCAAGAAAGTACTGTCTTATTTGGGTAAATGCAAAGTGTGGTCCATGACAGGAAGCATGGACTAGCAAACTAGTAGTAAGCCCCCACCTCAGCAAACCAGTGAGAGATCCTGGGCCCCAGTGTGATGAAGCTGGCAAACCCCAACATCAGGATTCCTCATGTGACTCAGTGTATGACTAGAGCAATGGGTAGATTCCAGCTCTGAGAAGCATCAAAGGCTTCAACTTAGTCTCAGGCAACAGGTGAATGCTAAACTTACTAGTACCTAAGCAAATGGACAGCTGCCAGCACCAGGTTCCCACCATGTGCCTCAGGATAACCCTGAGCAACAAGCAGCCCCCAACAGCCTGTACTCTACATGCTTTAGGGTAACCCAAGGGAAATTCAGAAACACTCCACCAGCCTCAGAATGCTCTAGTCACCAGCACTAAGAACTGGGCTCAACACAGGTAAGCTATTATTACCTCCAACAGCAACAGTCACCCTTCACTTCACCTCCCTCAGCTCAGCAGGAGACACTGAGATACCTTCAGAGTAACATCAGTGCAGCATTAAGTAAACAACCAGGGTCTGCAGCCCATGGCAAGGTTCCTTAAGCAGAACTCAAATTTAAAAAAAAAAACAGGAAAAAGGTAAAAAAAAATGAGCAAAAGAGAAACAAAAGAACAACAACAGCAACAAGAATAACAAAAACCTCATTGCACAAACTTATTATGACAACAGAAAGGATCAAGAAATGAACTAAAAGGAGGATAACAATGGCAAACTACCTTTGGAAAAAACCAAAGAAAAATGGGAAATGGTGTCCAGCACAAAAAAAATCTCATGGAAATGCTTAAAAAGGAAGAAGAAAAATTAGAAAAAGAAATAAGATTGGTGCAAGAGAAAGAAAGAACAAAAGAAAGAAGGAAAGAAAGAAAGAAAGAAAGAAAGAAAGAAAGAAAGAAAGAAAGAAAGAAAGAAAGAAAGAAAGAAAGTGAAGGAAGTAAGGAAGGAAAAGAAAGAGTAGAGAGCAAAAGTCAGATAGAGAGTGAAAAGGAAATGATGAAAAAAATTTTCAACAGGTTAGACAAAAAAAAACTCCTTAAAAATACATTTGGCCAAATGGAAAAGGAAGTATAAAAGACAACTGAGGAAAGCAACTCCTTAAAGGTTAGAAATGGACATGTGGAAGCTATGTCTATGAGACATCAAGAATCAAACCAACAAACTCAAAAGATTGAAAAAATAGAAGAAAATGTAAAATAATTCTTTGGAGAAAGCAACTGACCTAGAAAATAGATCCAGGAGTAGCAATGTCAAATTAATAGGACTACCTGAAAGTCATAATTGAAAGGGAAACATGTACAGTATCTATCAAGAAATTTTTCAAAAATCCCATCCTGATTCTGGAATCAGAAAATAAAAGTCATTAAAAGAATTTGCCAATCATTTTAGAAAAGAGATCCCCAAATAAAAAAAATCCAAGGGGAAATATGGTCATTAAATGAAATGTAAGGATTTTAATCTTTCATAAGGAGAAGCCTAGAATTAAACAAAAAAAATTTGATCTCCAATGTCAAGACCCAAGAGAAACCTAAAAAGGAAAAAAAAGGAAGAGAAAACGTAAGGGAGCTGAATTGTCTACATCCTATGTAGGGAGATGCTACTTGCAATTTTTTCCCTCTTTAATTTTTTTCCAATTGCATGTAAAGATAACTTTCAACCTTCATTTTTTGTAAGATTGTGAATTTCCTATTTTTCTACATCCCTACCTTCCCTTGACAAAGAACAATCTGATATAGCTTATACACATACAATCATGTTAAAGATATTTTCATATTAGTCATGATATGAAAGAAGAATCAGAAAAAAGTGAGAAAAAAATAAATTTCAAAAAATGAAAAAAAGTATGCTTTAGTCTGTATTCAGGTTCCATAGCTCTTTCTCTGTTCATGAATGCTATTCACCATCATTTTTTAGAATTATCTTTGATCACTGTACTGCTGAGAAGAGCAATCCATCTTCACTGATCATCACACATTGTTGCTTTTAATGTGTACAATGTTTTCCTGGTTCTGTTCACTTCACTCAGTGTCAATTCATGTAAATCTTTCAAGATTTTTCTGAAATACACCTGCAATAATATTCCATCACATTCATCGTCCATAATTTGTTAAATTATTCCCCAATGGATGATATCCACTTAATTTCAAAATCTTAGCCACTACAAAAAGCACTACTACAAATATTTTTAGACTTATAGGTCTTTTTTCTCCTACAGATATAGAAGTGGTATTGCTAGATCACAGGATATGCACAGTTTTATAGTCCCTTTGGCATAGATACTTCTAACTCATCATTATACCCTTAATTAGTAAAGTTAGAATAAATATTACTATATTGGTTATGACTATAAGGTGAATTTGAGGGATTGACACAAAAATAATTAAGGGATAAGACAGAGGACTGTAATGGATATAGAAAAAAGGGAAAGTACCTAGGAGAAATAATTTCACACAAAGAGCTGTGAAAAATTTATTACAGTGAAGAAAAATATGGGAGAGTGGATAATGGTTATTGCTTAAAGCTTGTTCTCATCAGTAGTGGTTCAAAAGAGGAAATAATATGTACAATCAGTTGAATATAGAAATCCATCTCATCCAACAGGTAGATAAAATAGGAGATTAAATATGAGAGAAGGGGGAGACTAAGAGAAGAGAAGGGAAATCAAGGAAAGCTGCAGGCAGATGAAAAACACTGTCAGGAAAGGAAAGTGGCAAAGGAAAGAGAAGACAAAGGAAAATAGGGTGTCACTCCATCATAATTCTGAACTTGAATGGAATGAATTCTCTAATAAATGAAAGTGGATTGCAGAGTGTATAAAAAACCAGGATGCTAGAATATGTTGCTTTCAAGAAACACACTTGAAACAGAATCATACATACATAGAGTAAATGTATGGAGCTGTAGCAGAATCTATTGTGAATTACTAGAAGTAATAAATTAAAAAATACTGGAAGTAATTTGGATGTTAGATAAAATAAAAGCAAAAATATAACAAAATAAAAACACAAAGAAGGAAACTACATCTTGCCAAAAGTTACATTATCAATGACCAAACAGGAGATAAAGAACATTACAAAATTGCAAAATAGATAATTTTGATTATATTAAATTAAAAAGCTTTTGAACAAACAGAACCCATGAAGCCACGATTAGAAGGAAAACAGAAATTTGGGAAACAATTTTTATAGCCTGTGTTTCCAATAAAGGCATCATTTCTGAAATTCATAGAGAGAACTGAGACAAATTTATAAGAATACAATTGATGAATGGTCTAAGGAAATGAATAGACAATATTCAGATGAAGAAACTAAAGCTATTTAAAGATGTGCTCTAAATAATTTTTTATTAAAGAAATGTAAATAAAATCAAATATGAGTAGCTATCTCACACATCTATAAGACTGCCTAACATGAACAAAAATTTGACAAATGGATGGATTGTCAGAAGAGTGGGACACTAATATAGGACAGGAGGGGACAAAAGAGGAGAGTAGAGGAGGGAGGAAAGGAAAAGAGGGGAGGGGAGGCGAAGTGGGGTAGGGTGGGGTGAGGAGAGGGGAGAGGAGAGGAGAGAGAGGAGAGGAAAGGATAGAGAGGAGGGGAGGGGAGGAGAGTCGAGGAGAGGGGAAGGGAGGAGAGGATTATCAAGGAGAAAGCTTCAGGGAAAAAAAACTGTGAAAACTTGGGTGAACTTTTGCAAAATAAAATGAACAAATAATCTAGGTCTTTAGTGAAAACTTTCCAAGCAGCAGATTAGAGGAGCTCCAGTTTCCCAGTACACAAGGTTAGCTTCAAACAATGTCATAAAGCTTTCTCACAATCCCCACAACTGAATAAAATTTTCTCATAAGACATAATTTGGAATAGATCCATAACTAAGAATTCAGCTAGTGTCAGAACTAAGTCACAAAACAGTCAGTGATTCACTCAATTCCCACCACCACTTTCTATTCCAATTCCCTCGGTTTAAGTTATTTAGAAATGATTTCAAATCACTGGGGAAAATATTTGGAATAAGAGAAGAAGTAAAGAGAGAGAGGGGGAGAGGGAGAGAGAGAGGGAGAGGGAGAGGGAGAAAGACACAGAGGCAGAAAGACACAGACATAGAGACAGAGACAGGAAGATAGCAAATAAGAAAGAGTGGTTAATCTGGTCTATTTGCTTTACAACCTCACAAGTATTGTTTGAGATGGAACTATAATAATAATAATAATAATAATAATAATAATAATAATAATAATAATATGTATTTTATAATAATTATAGATAGCAGTTAAAAGATACTTCAAATTTTGCAAATTATTTTACATATATTATTTCATTTGATCTTTACAAGAAGCTTATGGGTTAACATGGGATACAGGGGAAGGAGGATTTAATGCTTCACATTCCCTAGAGTAACTCATTGAAAGCTTGGGGAAATATAAGAAAGTTGCTAAGAAAAAAATTTACGTATGAAGTAAAGAAAAATTTACTAATCATTTTAACTAGGATTGTCTTGAGAGAGTGGTTCTCTGGAATTGGTAAAGCAAAGAATGAATGACCAGTTTGAGAATATTTTAGAGAAATTATTACTTTTCAGGTCCCTTCAGAATCTGACCCTGATCACAGATCTCCACAGCCTCTCTTCTCTTCATTATTTCTGGACTGAGTCTATTGAGATAATGGTTATGTCTGTTTACATTGCATTATCTTACACAACTTTAAATCCTCAGGTGTGCAAAATAAATGGAAAGAGGACAAAGAATAAGGAGGTCTGCACTATAGAAGTGAGTTTTTTTTTTTTTGCCTTTCATTTGTCATAATGCTCAGGTACAAGTATTAGGAAAAAATACTTTCAGAGCTGGTGCCCTACTATATATATACATATATATATATATATATATATATATATATATGTATGTATGTATGTATATATTCACATGGAAAGTTGACTTACTAACAAGTCGGACAAACAAAATTATCTTTTTTAACCAGCATGGGCAGCATTCAAAAGAAATAAGGAATCCATAGAGAATGAATAATTGCTTTAATAACAAATTCAAAAGCAAAATATGCTTGGCACAATTCAGGAGAAAGATATAGATATTCATCAAGTTTTCAGGATTATTGACTGATTTGACCATTAGTCATTATAATTTGGCATTATACAGTTGCAATAATTATCTTATCTGAAATCCAAGAAAATTCTTCCAATCAATATGATGGCTCAGATGTTTGTACTTCTATTATAATGAACAATACTCATAACAAAGTTTGACTCCTTTTGTTGTACTGTAGAAATAAAATCACTAAATTGAGAACAATAACAATAGGTCTCTGACCTATTCCACAATTTTAGATCTGTATGAAACTATACTTTATCCCCAATTTGAAGGGCAAATACTTTCCATATTCTCAATTGTGCAACAAAGAAGGACTTGATAAAGTTCTCATAATCCATGTATTCTATTTTAAAGATGGTCCATTTTTAATAAGGATTGATTAATTAATAACAATTTTTATGAGTTAAAACTAGGGGCAAATTTCATGCAATTTTTTTCACAGTTTAGAACAATAATAAAGTAAAACAACCAAAATCAGTAACAGACTTTTATAATATTCTAGGGAAATAGGAGGTTTGTCTCTTAACTAAATAAGATAATGGACATCTAATATTTCCAGGAGCTGAGATACCGGCTCTTTAATTTCCTCATGGCAGACTTGACATCTTCATTCCTAAGGGAATAGATGATGGGATTCAAGAGAGGGGTACAAACAGTATAAAAGACAGAAAGAAATTTATCTACAGAGAGTCTGCTAAAAGGCCAAATATAGAAGTAGATGCATGGCCCAAAAAAAAGAATTACAACTGTTATATGAGCTGTTAAGGTGGAGAGAGCCTTGGAGGAACCACTTGAGGAACGGCGCCGGACAGTGACTAATATAACAGTATAAGAAATAATTAAAGCCAAAAAACAGCTCAGAGAGATCAGACCACTATTGGTTAATGTCATAATATCCATTTCATAAGTATCCATGCAGGCCAATTCAATCACTAGAGGAAGGTCACAAAAAAAACTGTCTATCTCATTAGGCCCACAAAACGGTAGATCTACTGTAAATGCTAAATGGCTCACAGAATGAAGAATCCCCACAGCCCAAGATATAATAACAAAAATTATACAAAGTCTTCGATTCATAATAGTACCATAGTGCAGAGGTTTGCATATGGCTATAAATCTATCATAAGCCATTGCGACCAACAACATCATCTCACTTCCAACAAAGCTATGAAGAAGGAAGATCTGGGCCATGCAACCCTCAAAGGAGATGGTCTTGTGCTCAACAAGAAAGTCAGCAATCATCTTGGGTGTGGCAAAGTTGGACTGACAGATGTCAATGAAAGAGAGGTTGCTGAGCAGGAAGTACATGGGAGAGTTCAAATGGGAATCAAAGACAATAGTGAGGATGATGATAATGTTGCCCAGGACAGATGCCACATAGACTATGGTGAAGATCACAAAGAAGAAAAGCTGAAGTTCCCAAGAATTAGAGAGGCCCAGCAACACAAACTCAGAAACCATGGATTGATTTTCTCCAGCCATTTATTCAGTCTATATGGGTTGTTACCACCTAAAGAGAAGAAAATCAGGAGGGGATGGAAGATGGTGTAATTATTTTCCAATTTCATGCTCTTATAATATATTAAAATATTTGTAATATCAATCCACAAGCATTTTTTGAGTATTTACTATACACAATGAGGACACTGTTGTACTGTATTGTAATCTACAATATAATATTGTATTATGCTCTGGTATCTCCATTATAATACTCCAATAGATGAGTATTTCTACTATTTTTACTCTTCCTAATTCTAATTCTAAAGGTGAGTTGAGTTACACACATAAATTATACAGGATACATAACTATGATAAATGGATGGTACATAACAGAGATCTAAAAGAAATCATTTTAAGGCAGAGTGGTAATGAATTTTCACAGAAGAAATAAAACTTTGACCTGACTTTAGAACAATAAGTGAGATTTGAAAAGGCAGACTAGAAGGGTTATCCACTACAGGAATGGAAATTATGTCAGTAAGAAAACATGAGATTGTGGAGAGATATGTTAAGTAGACCAGTCTGACTGTAGTGGAAAGGGTCAACCTAGAGAGTCGTTACAGATAAGATTTAAAAGATTGGAGTTATATTGTGTAGGTTTTGAATAACAGCCTAAATAAAAGTTTTATGGAACTTGGACCATGGAGACATGAAATGTTTTAAAGAAGGGAATAATGTGATTACAAAAAATTCACACATCCCTTTATCACTTAAGAAAAAATTATCATTTCAACATAATATTTTTCATCCTGCTATATGATTCAATAAATATTTATTAAGGACCAGCTAGATATTAGGTGTGGTCCTAGGCACTAGGGTTACATGAAAATGGAACGGTTTCTGCCCTGAAAGAGTTTAAGGAAACAAAATTACAGAATAACTAACTGATTAAGACTAAGTCACTCACATAGTAAATAAACATCAGAGCCATAACTGAAACCTAAATCTTCAGATTCCAAATCTGGTGTTTATTTTATCTGTTTTTGTCTTTATACCCTATTTCCTTGGACATAGAGGTAAAGGAGAAAGAGATTATATACCGAGGAGAAAATGTAACTTTTTTGTTTTTTAAATAAGAGTTTTCTCTTAATTCTTTTAATGAGGATTAGTCAGTTCCCCAAAGAATCAACTTTGAAAATTTGATAGTATATGA
Organism: Macrotis lagotis; assembly: GCF_037893015.1. Classification (NCBI taxonomy): domain Eukaryota; kingdom Metazoa; phylum Chordata; class Mammalia; order Peramelemorphia; family Peramelidae; genus Macrotis; species Macrotis lagotis. The sequence goes on along the minus strand of NC_133661.1, from coordinate 188,564,077 downwards.
CACTATTCATCACTCCTTTTTTTCCATACATTTTTCTCTTGATTTCACAAACACTGTTTCCCTAACCCTCCTCCTATGTCTCTATAAGCTTTCTTGCTCCCATTCTTTTTTACACCACTGCACAAAAGGTCTTTGTTCCTTCTTGTTTTCTCTTTCTCTTTTCAATTTCATTCATATTCATAGTTTTATTTATCATTTTAATACCAGAATCTCACATATAGATGTTAGACCCTGAACTTTTCCTTTAAGAAATTGTCATTTCAGAGGCAGCTAGGTGGCCTAGTGGACAAAGCACTGGCCTCGGAGTCAGGAGTACCTGGGTTCAAATCTGGTCTCAGACACTTAATAATTACCTAGGTGTATGGCCTTGGGCAAGCCGCTTAACCCCATTTGCCTTGCAAAAACCTAAAAAAAATTGTCATTTTGGAATACCTACATGAGAACTCTACTTGCAAGTCCCACCAGCAACTCAAAAGATATGTCCTAAAGTGAACTTAACTAATTCTCTCCCCCTATATTTGATTGTTTCTCCTTCTGGTCTCACTGTTTCTTTCAGTGTCATTTACTTTGATTTCTTTCTTTCTGCTTCTTTCTCATATCAAAATAATTATCATTTCTATTGATTCTACCTCCATAATACTTCTTTTATCACCTTCTCTATTTCCAATTCTAACATTAAGTATAGTTCCTCATTAACAACAAGCCCCTCCATTGCCATAGCTGCTTGATAAGTATTTTTGCCTTCACTTTATCACTCACCAAACCCATTCTTCATATCACTGCCAGAATAATTTCCTATTGATCTCATTATATCATCCATCTATTTGATGTCTTCAGTGATTCCTTAATGTGTTCCTGGTAAGGTTCAAGATGTTCATCACTCAAGGCTCATTCACAATCTAGATTAATCTGCCATTAAGTTTTGTCATTCCCCTTTCACATATTTTATCCCACAGTTCACATGGACCACTTGCTGTATCATAAAACAGCCTTTGCTTTTCCCCCACTATGCATTTTCTCAGACTCTTCTCTGTGACTGCAATGTCCTCCTTTTTCTTCATCTGTTGTATTTCTACCCATACTTCAGATCCAAATTCTAATGTCACCTCTCCCATATGACCTTTATAAATCACCCTGTCTACAACACTTTCTATTTTGACTTCACCCCGGCATTTTGTTTTATATCTCTCTAATGAACCTAACATATATTCTTATATAATATTATAACATATTACATATAATACATATGCTTATGCATTGGAGTCAAATGTGTCAGAATCTTACTTTCCCTTCTAAACTATAAATCTATAAGAAGAGAGACTGTGTTAGATTCAGATTATGCATCTTGTCCAATCTTGCTAGCCTCATGTTCATTATATATTTTATTATTTATTTCTGATTTATATAATATCATAAGCTTCAGCCTGTATTGTACCAATTACAACACACATTTTAGAGATCAGAAAACTAAGGATGCCATTCAACTTCAGAATGGTAGAATTTGGGTAATTCAAGTATTATTTAGAAACTTCCTTACCTATGAAATATGTTAAGAAATAATAAGTTATCTTGACAAGAAAGGTCCCAGATACTAAAGAAAATCAAAGAATTCTAAATGAATGTAAATGTTCCTGTCACACAATGATGTGTCTAATCTTAGAACATTTTGTGAAAGAAATGGAAGTGATCATTACTTCATTCCTTCATGTTAAATGATTTGTCCAAGGTCTCATTAGTCAATTAGTGATCAAGTTGGTATTTGAAACCAAATGTACAAGGTCAAGGCTCTTCTAGCTGCCAAGAGTCTCCCATTTACCAATTTCCCTCTGTCTAATTTCTTTTTTTTTTCTCCTTCTGACATCTTATTTTCCCCATAAAGATACATAAAGTATATATCTATATTGAAATGCTAATATGTTAAAACACCTTTAAAGACATTTCACCAGCTGTTTTTTAGATATATACTTATTAACTTTGAAAGTGCAACATTGAAATATAACAATGAGGTTCAGGGACTCAAGTCTAACACTATAATGTGGCTGGCAGCATTTAATTACCCTGAGGCAGCTCTGTACAGAGGGAAAAGATTGAAGATAAAAATAAAGAGGCTTTGTCTCCTGTCTCAGTTCTTGGTAATTAGTAAGGCTTTGGGCAAGACATTTAAGTGAGTCTCAACTTCTTATCTATAAGATGAGTGGAATAGAAGAGAGAATCTAAAGTCACTTTTAGTTCTAAATCAATAATGGCATGAATTTGTTAAATATGATGAGAGCTTAATAGGATAATGGTGATGCTGTCCCAAAGAATTCCTTGGGGAGTGAGTGAGCAGATGAATTCTGTTCAATGAATTCTGAAGTTAATCTAGGAGAGTATTCCATCTCTAAAGGCAAAATACTACCAATGAAAGGAAAGACAAAGACCACCGAATGAAAGAATGTTTTGTCTAGTTTTAAATTTTGAAAGAAATATGAAAGATTTAACTCTGGAACAAGATGAAATCTCTTATAGCATGTTTGTAACAATGTTAAAGCAGCAATGAGAAGGAAAGGGCAAAAACAAGAATGGAAAGAGAATCAGAAGAAAGAATGAAAACAATAAAAAGAAGCTGTTATAGGAAATTAGGAAATAGTTATTAGCATTAATGCATACTCTGCCTTACATACCAGCATCAGCAGCTCTGGCATCTCTCTTGCTAGAAATTTTAAATATCCCCTAGCTTCAGTTTTTCCGATTTCCAGTAAATTTCAGGCTACTTGGCACTAACATGCTTAAGAGTTTCAGAAATGATTGTCAACTGCTAATTGGGCTGAGTAATCAGCCAAATACAATTGACTATAGTGATTTGACTCTAATACAGCACTGTTGATGGGTAGAGTGTTTGAGTCAGAAAAACCTAAGTTCAGATACTACCACTGACTTTTATTTACAGTATGATAATAAGTAAATCCCTGAGGCTGAGGTGTGAACTACTAAGTGAGCTAAGAATGCATGGGCTACTTAGCTCACAGGATTTCTGTGATGAAAACAAGAAATAATAAAAAATGCAAAATTAAAGTTACTGGATTTTTATTACTAAGATAGGTATATGCTAGTAGAGAGAAGAGAATTTGCCACTGATTAAGTTTTGCAACTATCGTGAAATTATTTAATCCATTAATTTCCTCATCTAAACATGAGAAATTAAATGGTCATTTTTATCTCTGTCAGCATTTTTCTAAGAAGAAAATATTTAATGGTGTGATATGAGCATATAAAATATTGAAAAACTCATGCAGGATTTCTTGGTTTTCTTTAGAGTCAAGTGGTAAAAATATTATATTATCTTATTTTTATCTATTACTTTATAAATATTTTATTTATTTATTTTTCCAAATACATACAATATAAACTTTTATCAAACACTTTTGGCAAGGGTTTGAGTTTAACATTCTTTTCCCTCCCTCCCTTTCCTCCCTCCTCCCCCTGACAGAAAGCAGTCTGATATAAACTCTACATTTATAACCATGGTTAACCATGCTAAACATAAATTCATATTGATCATATCATATATTATCTTTTAGCACACTTCAAGGATAAGAAAACTTCTAGAGAGTTTTTGATATAATCAGAGCCTCTCAATCTGAAGTGAACTATTATTTAACTGATATTGAAACTAAGCATGACCCAAAAGATGTGAAGATGGCACAGTGGAATATATATATAGGTGACCTGGGACAACCAACTTAGTCTTGTTGTTCCTCCTTTTCCTCTTCCGCAAAATGATCCTTTATGAGGTCTTTCCCTGCTCTTTCCACTATGAATTTCACCCATTCAGTTTTGTTCATAAAAATCTGAGGACCTGATTTTTTTTCTTTGACCTTGAAGCAAAATTATTCTTTAATTGCTTAAAAAGTAGCAACTTCACCTTTATTCAATAATTATAGCTTGCTTTTTCATAATGCTCTCTGATTTATTAAAGAGTTCATATACATAATTTGGTCCTTCTGCATCTCATAATCTTGGGAGCTAGGAAACCAAGTATTATTCTGATGTTTAGCACAGTGTCTCCAGGACTTGGCAGAGTTCCTAGCATATAATAGGTACTTAAGTATTTATTAAAACATCTTTTCCAAATGTCAGAGTAAAGATTCATGCCTAAATACTAATTAAGTCTTCTGCTCTTCCCATCTCATTCCATGATTTCTCACCACAGTCAAACTTTGCCTTTGTATAGTGTCCCTTCTAAAATTCCATATGACTAGTCACTAATGTAATTCTGAAATAAAAATCTAGACAATGCAATGGACTGAACAAGCAAAATGACTACAATGCAATCTTCTTTTGATCCCTGTATACTATCTTGTTTTACCTTTTCCCCTAACAAGGATATCTTTGAATTATTCCTAAAAAATTCTGGAACTAGGGCCACAGTAAGAGTATAGTGCCATTTGTGGTCCCAAGTAGAGAGAAATAGCACTCTTTAACATGATGCAAATCTGACTTCAACACTCTTGCCAACATTGCCCTTTTAGAGAAAGGAACTCAGGATTTGAACACTATCTGAACATTTTGAATTCAGATACCTAAGTCAAATATAGAATTCCATCATATAGACTTACGTTCTCCAAAAATTTTCCCTTCAGTCCTTTGATTCTTCTCTTTCTTTCTTTCTTTCTTTCTTTTGTTCTATCAATGCTTCTTAAAATTCTTTGAAACACCTTTGTCTGATACATATATTTCCACAAAGAAAATTGTGAAATGTTCTATTGATTTAATACATTCTAAATAGACTTCCTCTAGTTCACCCCTACTATATTAAAAGCCCTTGGGAGTACCAACTTCAGCAGCAACACTGACTATATTCATGTTGCTCTCTATCAATTAATGACATGATCTTTATATTATGGAGATATATAGTCTCCTCCTTTGGAGAATCATCCTGCAGTGGGAGTTATTAAGTTATTCAAGGGACAAAAAAAGGTGAGCTATTTTTTTTCCAGCTTTTCTTAGTCATACTAGTAATACAAACTTTTTAAAGTATAAAATAATTATGATTATTCTGCTTATGCTTGACTTTCTATCTTCCAATTATAGAATCTTCTATCTAGAATCTTATAGAGAGACATAGTAGTGTAATTTTATTTCATGGCATTATTGCCCTTAGAGCTAGAAGGAATTTAGAGTTTGTAATTAATTTGTATCTTCCTTGTTGCATAGATGATAAAACTGAGGTACAGAGAAATTGAATTGCTCTAGATAACACAGATAACAAATATCAGAACCCAATCTTTCACCTCTACAAGAATATATTCCACAATGTTCCACACAGATGATTATTGAAGCTATTCTTAATATTTTTCCAGTGACAAATTATTCTTTACCCAAAAGTCCATTTCTATCTTCAAGATGTTTTACTTTTTAAAAAAAGTTGTTCCTTCTAACAAATAAGAATCTGCTTCCTTTTAAATGTCACCTATTGGTTCTAGATATGATCTTCTTGACAACATCTTTCTATTCTATATTGAAGCCTTTTAAAAAGTTGGTAACAATTACTATAAACCTTCCATCTCCAAATATTTTTCCCTAAGTACAATATCTTAAGCCCCTAAAATGATTCCCCATATCACATGATATGATAATGTAAGGCAAACACCCAGAAGGTAATGGAAAGACACAATTGATTTTACCTTTACAACTCTCCCATTCTACCCCTTCTTTCCTTTGACACTGCCACCACTCTTGGTGCAGGCCCCTGTTCCATTCCTGCCTGGATTACTCAATAGCAAGCTAGGGAATCTATTTGCCTCAATTTTTCCAAGTCTAATCCATCTTTTATTCATATACAAAGGTGTTTTTTTTTAATAAAGCACAGGTTCAACCATGCCACCACTCTACTCAATAAACTCCTAGGGCTTTCTAACATCTCCAGAATCAAATAAAAATCTTCTGTTTGAAGTTCAAAATTCTTCATAACCTAGCACCTCCTACCTTTCCAGTATTCTTATACCTCATTCCCCAACATTCTAATGCCTTCCTTCTTCTGTTTTTTAGTTTATTTTAAGGTAAACGGGGTTAAGTGGCTTGCCCAAGGCCACACAGCTAGGTAATTATTAAGTTACTGAGACCGGATTTGAACCCAGGTACTCCTGACTCCAGGGCCGGTGTTTTATCCACTATGCCACCTAGCCACCCCTGTCTTCCTTCTTTTAATTATTTCCTAATTATCCAGAATAAAGAATGTTTTCACATTTTTTAATTGTTGTCTCTCCCACTAGATTGTGTACTTCTTGAGGATTGGGATTGTACTTTGCTTCTTTTTGTATCCCCAGCATTTAATACAGCTCCTGGCACATAATAAATATTTATTGCATGACTATTGAGTGATGTGACGGATGTGGATAGGCTATAATAGTTGATAAATAAAGGATTATGCAGGAAAAAACATATATATGATACCACCAAAAGCCTGGGAAAAAAAGATGTGGGTGCCTAGCAAAATCAAGGGAGAAGCAAAATACAAAAGTCACTTGCTCTACTAGTATCTTGTCATAACAAAAGAATTTGAGAAAATAACATTTCAATGTTACATCATCTTCTTTGCAAGTACAGAAAAAAATATCAGCCTATTTCTATCAGTCTAATAATTAACACCTACTGGGTTCAGTATTTCAAATAGAAGAGTTATAGTAATTATTATTAATTATTTAAAAGATTTGAATGTACAAGATAAATATGTTATCCTAAAGATCATAACAAGAAAAAATAGGTAGCATTTAAAAGGAAATAGGAGGACATGTTGAATTTTTCCATTTTCATCTTCACTTTTGGCAAATAACTTGAAGTGAACTAATAAAAGGACATAGATGGGAAGTACAGAATGGGCAGGCAATGAAAGGATTATAATCTGCCTCATTGGAAGGAAGATCCACATTAAGAGACCATAAATCTATTGGAGTATTAGCACCACATGGTTTCTTCACCTTTTCCCATTCTAGTTGAACTCTTCTTAATATGACCCAGTTTTTTAATTGCTGTTGACTTGCTCAATTGTGTCCAATTCATTGTGACCTCGTGGAACATGAGATTATAAAACAAAAATATTGGAGTGGTTTACAATTTCCTTCTTCAGTGTATTAAGGCAGGCTTGCCCAGAATCACAAATCTGGTAAGTGTCTGAGGTCTTCCTGACTGCAGATCTAGTACTCTTTCTGCTGAGCCAGTTTAGATGTTTCCAAGTTTATAAATATTCTTCTTGAAATTTTCTTTCTTGAACCTGAAATTGAAAACAATTATCCAGAAGTGGTCTGAATAGTACAAAGCCCATCAAGAAGTTCCATTATCTGGGTGCTATGCATTAATTTAAAAAATCATAACTATTCTTTCCATAATTATATGTTTCAGACATATTTATGATTTCATAAAATAATGTTGCAGTCAATGCTTTATGATTGACCTAATTGATCATTTATAACTATTCTGATTTTATTTTGTATAAGATCATCAAGTTTGATGTTGAAAGGGTACTTAAAGATTATTAATCCAGTTCCCTCCTTTTATACATGAAGAATATGAGGAAAGTGAATTGATTTGTTCAAGTTCATATTGTACTAAACAAAGATGCTATTTCAGCCTATATCCTTTGAATATAGAGCTAGCATTCTTTCAATTGCATCACATCACAAACCTATGCAGTCTGGTTATTTTAATCATCTTAACATAATTATTTTATATTTTTGTAAATTAATTCACTGAAAATTTTGACAATTGGAAGAAAAGGGTATTGCAGTGGTTGGAGTGTTGGACCTTGAATCAGGGAGACACATTTTTTTTTAATTCAAATTCAGTCTCAGATACTTCTTAGCTTGTGGTTGTTTGTCCTTCATTCTCAAAGAAAACCATGTCATCAAGGAGGATTTGAGTTGGGGGAGGGTTGGATGTTTGAATCAACAATCACACTTTCTTCTCCAGAGCCATCTGAGTCCAATGACCGGATATGAATCAAGATGATTGTAGATAATCCTGGATATGAGTGATCAAGATTAAGTGATTTACCTAAGGTCAAACACCTAGTAAGTGGCCAGTGTCTGAGGTTGCACTTGAACTCCCATCTTCCTGACTCCAAAGCAAGTGCTCTATCCACTGCATCTGGACAAGTCACTTTCCAAGTGTGTTTAAGTTCCTCATCTAACAGATGAACTAGAGAAGGAAATGGTAAAAAACTCCCATATCTATGCCAAGAAAAACCCCAAATGGGGTCAAAAAGAGTGTCAAGGGCAACTGACAAAACAACTTAAAAACAACAGAGCACATTATTGTGAACTGATGCTTTTTAAATAAACAAAGGCAAGTGGAAAGATAAGAAATTATCCAGGTATATTCATCAATGAAATAAGATCACATGAATGATTGAGGGTGGGGATAAAAAAAAACAAATCTTTTAATTGATTTATTCATGCTATTCCTTTGAACAAAGACTTACTTATTTCTTTATTAGTTCCCAAACCATTTATGACATTCAGATTATTTCCATTTCATCTTTCCAGTCTTACTTCTTATTATTCCCTTCTATGTACCTTAGACTCTAGCAAAACTGGATATGGATACTCAATTCTTCTTCTTCTTCTATCCCTTTCCACCAAATACATATACATTATTTCACATTTCTATGCCTTGTCTCACATCACTTTTTCTTGCTCATTAAATGACTTTCTTCTTCACTTCTAGAATTGCTCTTGAACCATTAAAGCTGAAACTAAAAATCAAGTATTCTGTGAAGACTTGGATCCCTTGGCAAAAACTTTTTCATCTGTTATTAATAAACCTCTCCTTATGATCTTACATGATACTTTATCTTGTTCCCTTATCTAAAACACCTGTATAATAATTTCTTTTATAGATTATGGTTATGTCATTGTACTCTCTTTACTGATCTGTAAGCTCCATGAGGTTGTAGATATTTTATTTTCCAGATTTTGCATTTCCTCCAGCTATATTTTTATTTTTTATTGCTTTTTTAATTATCAAACTTTTTTTGCCTCCTATCTTTATCCCAGCTACATGGGTAAAAAGAAATATAGAATCCTTGCATCATATAGTCTTAAAATGTTTGGTAAGTGAATGAATGAACAAATGTCCAAATCATATTTGATTCCATTAAAGAACAGATTGTGGCAGCATGGTTCTGTCTATAGGTCACATGGCCATATCTAGAACATACTAAAGATTTTTATGCATTTTATTATTATTCAATTTAATTTGTGTTTGTATGTGCCATTAATTCATAAAATGGGAACAATTAAATTAAACCAGTTTTAAATCATACAGAAGATTGAAAGAAGATATGGTGCCTAAATTATTTTCTTTGAAATATATCAGCATCAACTTTCATTCTTTTGCTTAGGATAGTTTTTCATCTGAGGAAGCAGGACTCTTGTAAATAATATGATATCAAGAATTTTTATAATAGTAAACTATATAATTTAATGAAAATAATTTTACTTCTTTAGTTTAGATTATCTCTAAGTTCTCTTCCAGATCTAAATAACATTAATTCCTTTTTTTAGGTTTTTGCAAGGCAAATGGGTTAAGTGGCTTGCCCAAGGCCACACAGCTAGGTAATTATTAAGTGTTTGAGGCTGGATTTAAACCCAGGTACTCCTGACTCCAGGGCCGGTGCTTTATCCACTATGCCACCTATCATCTTCCTTAAAATTAAAGGACTAGACTATATTCTATCTCAAATGTTCTATGAGCTAAAAAAATTAATTATGTGTCCTTTACCCTTTCATATGTTGAGACAAAAATATTCAAACATGCTCTCCTACATTCAAAACAGATTATTGTAAAAGCCAAGACTTGTTTTAGCCATTGACAAAATAGACAACTATTTCAGTGATGTAATATCTAGAATATTCTACTTTTTTCTTATGAGCTTCTCATTTCAGAAGCTAAAATTTAAATATAAAACTCCTTATGGTGGGGTCAAATGAAATTAAAACTCTTTACTTAAGCCAAATTTTGGCAGAAAAAGAAAAAGGCTGGAAAAATAGGCAAAGAAAGGTAACCAGGAGACTAAAGGACCATAGGATGAAAGGGTGATATTTAGAATCATTTGAAGTAGCTAGAGAAGAGAAGACTTAAGGGGATATGATAATTTTGTTATAGTATCATAAGATTTTTGAAGGAAAAAAGAGGATACAATGGGATCAGAGACTGGAAAACCATTTGCTGGGAATATTGTAGAGAAGGATTTCTCTGCAAATATAGTTTGAATTAGGTGGTCTTTATGGTCACTTCTATAATAATCAAAAGTAGAAGAAATTAATCTCCTAAGAATGAGTTATATATTATAAAAAGGGGAGCTTGTGAATACTGAGAACTCTCAGTAACACCAGACTTTTCTCTTCTGCCAGTTAGAATCTAAGGTTTATTTGGGTTGTTCAAGGAGAATTAGCACTTTTGGTGTAAGAGTTCCTCATTCACTGTCCACTTGATTCATTTAACTCTCACTTGTGACTCCAAGAAGCAGTAGCATGCATAGCAATTAAACCCTGGTAAATAATGTTGATGGGCTAAACCAGTTTGAGGCTAACTGACAGGTCTCAAACCCATCAGTGAGCTAGGGAGGGTATCTATCTAAAACCTGTGAATACTTCCCCTTGAAGGAAAATGATGAATGAGAACAATTTGTTTCAATGACCATGAAGGCAACTGAAACAGTTGCAGGGGAGCACTTAGAGCATGGTCAAGCATCAAAAATGCCTGCATCCCAACACATCACAATTCATCTTGACTTTTGTCTTGTCATTGAACTTTGGTGATTCTGAAAGAGAAAGTGAGGTTGATCTTTCTTTTGCAGCTTTACCTCATTTAAATCACTTCATATGCAAATGAAAACATCACCTATGATGGCCTTGGTCCACTTTGAAAATGGACAATCAACAAAAGAACAAGGCTTATTTGTTGGGAAGTCAAGGTGGTCTTTCTGGCAAAAATATAGTATGTTAGCTAAATAAAAATCATAAAACAGACCTGTTGAAATAACACATATTTGTACAATTTCTTCCACATATTTCTGTATAATAAAAAGGATAGGAATGCACAAAACACCTCTTTTTACAAAGCTTTCCACCACCTCACACATACATATACATAACATATTTCATTTCATCATAATAAGTTTTGAGAGATAACATAAACATTTTTCTCCTTGTACAGTTGAAGAAAATGAGACTCAAAGGAAATTCAATGACTTGTCTAAGTTTCCAGAGGTTACCAGAGGTTGATTCCAAACCCAGAACTTGCTGAATCCAAATTCATTGTTCTTTTTGCTACCACAAAATGAGGCAATGTGAGATACATATACTAAATGAATGCATTACCAGGTAAACAGATCATTATCTTTGTACACTCCTTGGTATAAGACAAAAAAAATTTCTCATAACAATTATATTTATGAATTATTTGAAGGTTAGCAGAGAGTATAATATATATTCTCTTATTTCATGAACAGAAAAATGTAAGGATGTTGCTATTATGCTCATTTTGTAAACAAAAACTGAACCTCAGAAAGGTTAATGAGGCCAGTAAGAGTTGGAGCTAAGCTTTAAACACTGTTCTATTTACTCCAAACCTTCCTCTCTGGCATTTTTTTTTTCACTTATCTTAGATGCTTCCCTGCTTTTTTTTTAGTATACTTTGTCCCTGAAGTTCAATTGGGCATGAAATACATATAGGAATTAATTACTTTTGACTATATTAGATATTATGAAGAGGCAGAAAACTAGATTTAGCATCAAAATAGAAAATTTGAATCATATATCTAACATTCACTTCCGATATCACTCAAAGTCTTTCTCAATTTGGCATCTCATCTAATTCTCCATTCTTATTTCTTTTAACTTCCCTCCATTCATTCTCTATTCTTGTCAGAATGGCCTTCTAGCTTTTCCCAGTGAACAGAGATGGCTTCATTTTTTTTAACATTTTCTCCCTAGAACAGATTTTTTTAACCTTTTCTGTGTCATAGATCCCTTCAGCTATGAAATCAATCCTGAGTGGATCCCTTCCGCGAATGCTATTTTTAGATGCATAGAATAAAATATTTAGGATTACAAATGGAATCAATTATCTTGAAGAATAATTAGTAAAAATATTTTTACATTAATGAACCCCATGTGAAGAAGCTTTTCTTAGTGTTTAGCATAGTGCCTATTTTTTGTTTTGCTGTTGAAGTGACTTCCCTTTTGTTGGTCTTAGTTTCCCTAATTGTAAAATTAAAGCATAAAAAATGGATGTATATGGTTCAATTCCAATATTCTATGAGCTATGATGCCACTAGACCACCACACCCCATATGTAACTATCTCTTAAGGGTGAAACTAGTAACAATGATAACAAAAAAGTATAAAAGCAAATAATAGTTGATATAAATAGTTATGCACAGGATTTTAAGTTTAGAGGATGTATGTTTTGTTTTGCTTTTATTTTGCTTTTTTGCAAGGCAATGAGGTTAAGTAACTTGCCCAAGGTCACACAGCTAGGTAATTATTAAGTGTCTGAAGCTGAATTTGACTCCACGGTTGGAGCATTATCCCCTATGCTATCTAGCTGCCCCAAGGAGTATGTCTTAATAAAGAGAGGGTTTCATCACAAGGGATATCTCTGAAATCTTCTTGGACTTCAGTTTTTGAATCACAAGTTTCCTCATGGCAGCTTTCATGTCTTTGTTCCTTAATGTATAAATAATGGGATTCAATATTGGGGTAAAAATGGTGTAAAATATGGCAAGGACCTTATCCACTGGGTAGGTGGTGAAAGGCCACACATAGATGAAAATACAGGGCCCAAAGAACAAGATCACAACCATGATATGAGCACTCAATGTGGAAAATGCCTTAGTCATTGCAGCAGAAGACTTAAACCAGACAGTGACCAGAATGATTATATATGAAACAAACAAAAGGAAGAAGGTGCTTAAGGAAAGAATTCCACTATTGATCACAATTAATATTTCTATGGCATAGGAGTCAAGGCAAGCAAGCTTGGTCACTCTGGGAAGGTCACAGAAAAAGCTATCTACCACATTGGGACCACAGAAAGGCAAATTCACAGTAAATGACAACTGACTCATGGTGTGCACAAAACCAACAGCCCAGGAGGCTAATACTAAGGCAGTACAGACCTGTTGGTTCATGATGGTCACATAGTGCAGAGGTTTACAGATGGCCACATATCTGTCATAGGCCATGGAGACCAGCAGCACCATCTCACCACCAGTGAAGAGGTGAATAAAGAAAATTTGGGCTATACAGCCACTGAAGGAAATGGTCTTATGTTCTTTCAGAAAATCAGCAATCATCTTTGGGGTGGCAAAAGAAGACTGACAGATGTCTATAAAGGACAGATTTCCCAGCAGGAAGTACATAGGAGAGTGCAGGCGAGAATCAGAGGTCACTACAATTATGATGAGAAGATTGCCCAGGATGAACATCATGTATAGTAAGGAGAAGAAGACAAAAAAGAAAAGTTGAAGTTCTTCAGAACTGGAGAGGCCCAGGAGCACAAATTCAGAGACCACAGAGGAATTAGCCCCATCCATGGACAAAGGCACCCACCAGAGTTGCTTAGATATAACCTTAAGAGAGGAGAAAAAGGAGGAAATCAAAATGAATGAAAATAACTGAAAATAATGTATCCTCACTTTCTCCTCCTATTCTCCATCTTCTTAGAGCTTTCAGATTAATATTAATTGTGCATTTATATATATTAATTTTCACTGTTTAATACAATCTATTCATTCCAAAAACATATATTAAATGCTTGTTATATACAAGGCAAGAGGCAGAATCCAAAGAAGACCTGTGTTTTGGAGCCAGGGAAGACCTATATTCAAGTCACTACTGAATTTTGCTATTTGTTTGAACATGAGTAAATCTATATTTTTTCAATATACATTTAATATTATGCCACTTAATATTTTTTCAAACACTCCTTCAATAATAAATCTTTCAGATAATATAAATTAATACAATCAATTTTCACAATGGAAATTTTCATAAAGAAATCAGATTCAATTCAAACATGCACAAACGTATAAACATATATAAATATATATATATATATATATATATATATATTTGTATAATGTGTATACATATATAGACTAGGTAAAAACAACAGCAAATCCCTAATCTTTAGGATGTTTGTGTTCTATTTGAGGGAAATTCACATTCTCTACACAAAAATATTCAATAAGTCTATTTTTTTTAAAGTTCAAGGTCTTCTATAATATGTACCACTCTGTTTCTAGCCATTCTCTATTATTCCTCCACATATACTCTATGCTTCAATAAAATTATAGTAGCCAATGTCTCACTTCCTTCCAGTGATCACCATATTTACACTTCAAATGTCTGTTGGAACTTTCTTTATTCTTTTCTAATGTACTTCTAGGGATAAAACACTTTTAATGATGCTATATCAGTTAATCAAAGCAGACATTCACACCAATTATTCATATAATGCTATCTTCCAAGGTTTCCAATGTGGGGGCCATGGAATCAGGAAGCCATATGAGGGTATAGTATAACATATTTTCAATTAAAATGAGTAAAAGGGGCAAATATATATATATATATATATATATATATATATATATATATATATATATATATATATACACATAGCTAACAAGATATCTTAGACTTCATTTGAACCACATGTTTCAGGTTAGATGAAGAATCATGAAAAACACTTGATTTTGTATTAATTACAAGGGATTTTGGTTCTATTATTTTTGGAGTAATGGTTCGTCTCAAGTATTACTTCTTTCTTCATTATAAGGGAGTCAAATTAGACCCTTCTTTGCCTAATTTTGTCAGAAACAAACTATTTCAGGAAATGGAATGTTTAGGAGACAAAAATTCTTTGGGGGAAAATTTTCTTCATGAAAGCACAAATGAAAGAGTTAGCTCAAAGTCAGGACATATTCCCAAATGCTCACTTTAAGGTTTACTAACCTAGGTGATTTTGAGCAAACTGCTTAAACTTTTGGGGTCTCAGTGGCCTTATTTACAAAATATGGGAGATTAGCTCTAAGAGTTTTTTAGTCTAT
Organism: Macrotis lagotis; assembly: GCF_037893015.1. Taxonomy (NCBI): domain Eukaryota; kingdom Metazoa; phylum Chordata; class Mammalia; order Peramelemorphia; family Peramelidae; genus Macrotis; species Macrotis lagotis. The sequence goes on along the minus strand of NC_133661.1, from coordinate 188,548,983 downwards.
TTTGTCATGGATCGCTTTAGGAGTTTGGTGAAACCTTTGAAACTCACCCTACAATAATGAATTTTTATTCATTTATTTGTTCATTCAGACTCTTTGTGACCCCAAGAAAAATATTTTTAATTACATGAAAAATGCATTGCATTATGAATGGAGTCAATTATAGTGAAGCATTTTTTATACAAGAAAGATTTTATTTTTTTGAATTTTAAAATTTTTCCCCTAATCTTATAGTGAAGTAATTCTTAAAAAAAATTAAGTATTATTATTAAAAGGCAAGTCCCTGAATCCGAAGTTAGGAACTCTGCTTTCCACCTACAGATTTTTAAAACAATTTAATATTAATCATAAAATGTAGTTATTTCCCCAATTGAATTCCATTCTTTGCTTCACCAAAATACCGTTTGTGAGATCAGTTATCTCTTTATTTATTCCATATAGTATAGTCAGTCATGTTTAGAGGTTCCAAATATAAAAACATGGATTTCTCTATTTGCAAGAATTCAGAGGTGTTCCAGTTCTGAAGAAATTACACATGTCACCCAAAAATGCTTTTTTCTTTCCAACTTTCTTTCTCTTGCTGTCTTTCATTCTTTTATCTATCTATATCACTCACATCAGTGATAAAAATTGAATATAATCCACTACATAATTGCACAATATTAATTAAAATCAAATGAGTTAATACATTATGTGCTATTATTAATAGATATTAGAATAGTGAAAGTGTCAGGAATGAGCCCAATTCAACCCAACAGTTCATTCTTGAAAATATTTATTTCTCCCTTCTGTCCCACTCAATAAACCAAAATACTCTATGAATAAACTTCAATAAAAAAAAAATTCTCCATTGGCTGCATCATAAAGGAAATCAAATTCTTTAATTCCCACATTATATACCACCATTTTATCTGAATATAACAAAAGCAAGTTGATTAATATCCCACAAAGAACAAATATCTGGGATCATAGAATTATTGAATACAGAACTTGAACAATGCCTTGGCAACTAATCTGCTTCAACTTCATCATATTACTGATTAGAAATGGAGATGCAGAGAGATTAAGCTGCTTAACCAAACTCATATTTCATCAATAGCAAAGCCAAAAATTTGAACCCCAGATCACTGGACTCCAAATCCAGAGAACATTTAGAAATAAGCAGAGAAAAATTCTCTGTCAATTTAAGCAAACCCTTCCTCTTTAGTGAACAGGAAGGTGTAGTGGACAAAGCATGAGGCTTGGAAGACTCATCTTCAAGAGTTAAACTCAGTCCACAAACACTTCCTAGATGTGTTAGTTGCCCTGATCAGTCACTTAATCCTTTTTACCTAAGTTTCCTTATCTTTAAAAAATTACCTGGAGAAGGAAATAGCAAGTTATTCCAGTATCTTTGCCAAGAAAATCCTAAATGGGGTTAGACATTACTGAAACAGCAAGAATAACAATGACCCCCTTCCATAAAAGAAAGCACTGAAAAAGGATTTCCCTTAGTAAACTTTAGAAAGTGTTTGTGTGTTATAAATTCAGAGCTGGAATAGGAGAATTATCCTTCTCACTAATATTAGGATTATTAATATTGATCTTTCACCTTTAGAATGTTAAACTTTTTCTAAGGAATTAAACAAGAATTAGTTAAGTGCATAGGCATTGTGCTAGACCCTTTAAAGATACTATTCATTTGATTTTCAAAAAAAAACTTCCGGAAGTAGTTTCTATTTTGTTATCTCCATTCTTCAGTTAAATAAACTGAAGAAGAGAGAGATCATATGATTTGTCCAGGAACAAACAGATAAGTAAGTGTCTGAAAGAAGATTTGAATTCAGATCTTGCTCCCCACAAGGATAGAAGTGTCCTTTTTTCCCCCCTCTAATTGCATTCCCATAACTCATTACAGTCCTGGGTGCATACTGTCTAATAAATTGTTTGTACTTCATCTTTAAAATATAATTAATGCTTATCTTATATGTATGCATGTATGTATATGTACATATATCATGTAAATTTCCAACTAAGATATAATAGGAGAATTTTTTTCCTATAAGACCTTCAAATCTCTTTGCTTTCCTTGATTTCCTTATAACTTGCTCAGTTATTCTGGAGATACAAACATGAATGGTTAGTTTTCCTTTATACTTTCCTTTCTTCTTTACTTCCTTCCTTCATTTTTTCATTATTTCCTTAATGAAAAAAATAAATTAGGAAACCACAATTTTGCTTTACCAACCAGACAAAAGGTAATAATGACAACTTTTTCAAGTTGTTTTCCATTATACAAAGAAAGATTTTCAGACTACAGTGAGAAAATTAACTGGAGTAGAGACCAGTATTGGAGAAACAATATTTTAGTAAAAAAAAATATAGACCTATTGAAGATTTTTGTGTAGAGAATGTGAATTTCCCTCAAATAGAACATAGAACTCCTAGAGATTAGGGATTTGCTTTTGTTTTCACCTAGTGTATGTGTGTATACACATTATACAAATAGCAGATATCCACACCATGATCAATTGATCTAATTGATTTCACTGCCCATATGATTTCTTTTGGCCAAAGCAATCTGACCCTGATCACCACTGATTATGTTGTTAGCCCAAATAAGCAGAACCAGCCAATTTTTTTAGTGCTAGACACTGTGGTGTATATACCTGGCTGTGGAGTCAGGGTTGACCTAAGTTCAAATCTGCCCTTAGATAATCACTATTTGTGTAACTAGAGGCAAGTCATTTAACTTTTGTTTAGTCCATTTCCTCAGCTGTAATATTGAGAATAACCCTGGCCTCTACTTCCAAAAATTGTTGTTAGGATAAAACAAGATAACATTGATAAAGTGCTTTGCAAACCTAAGAGCATGAGATACATTCTATTAGATATTACCTGCATGTATAAATACATGGCCTTTAGTGAGCCTTGGGTTATGATTTTTTCCTTCTCTTATGCTGAGGCATTTGTCCACCTCAGACTTCTCATGCTACTTTGGCACAATGATAAACAGTAAAAAGTCTACAATTGAATGTTTTGTCTAAGTGACAAATTTTTAAAATTTTTAAAATATTTTTAATTTTTTGAAAAACATAATTGAACTGAATTTTTGACTGATTTTAATGAATCTTGTTAATAGATCCTATATCTCTCAACAAACCTATAGACACATAAACAGACGCACAATACAGATATATGCTTTCCCCAAAAATGAAATTGAAATTGTTATAATTTAGAGGAGAATAAAAGCATTTTCTAATTCTAAAGAGCAAGTAAAAAGTCTGAAGTAGAATTCTGTACTATTTAAAGATCAGTCCTCTTGCATTTTTCTAGGTGAGGAAACTGAGGTCTAAAATTAGGAAGTGATTGTCCAAGATCACATTTCCAAAACACAAAACACAGTAAGTTTCATATTTCCAAAAAAAAAATTTACTGTTGTATAGAAAATTTGGTGATAGATATAAAGAATTCAGAGAAAAAAAATGGAAGCATTTTTAATAGATTCAGTTAAGTAACTACTAACCTGGATAGAACTGGTCCTAATCATTATACACAGTTGCTATCATTTTGGAATTGAAATTAACACTGAAAAGGGGAAGCAATGGACTCACATTAATTGTAGTATCTAATCTCAGTTCAGGCATGAGATCATGAAATTAATCTCTCTCTTCTTAGTAGAGGGATGGAGAGGACTATTTGGTGCAAGATGCTATACACACTTTAATAGGGACACCTTGATTAACTGTTTTTCTCCTTTACAAGGAAAAATTTAGCAGAAGGCAAGATACTTCATGAAATGGAAGTAGTATATAAAAATACATCAGTGAAACTTCAAAAAATCCAGTTTAGAATACAGGTTAAATTAATTTTCAATGGTGAAAATAGTTACAAAGGGACATTATGAAATCATTTGAGCAGTATGAGTCACACATTGTCCTACATCAACACTTATGTCTAAAGTGTATCAAAGTAATAAAATAATTCACAGGAAACTTTTCAAACTATTTAGTCTATCAAATTAATCAGTTCAGCAGAAAAGAAAAGTTGTGATTAGTTTCATTTTATACAAATATTGCACACACACACAAACACACACATATATTATACATATATATGAAACAAATTGATTATTTTTCCCTTTTCCACCTGACCCTTACATATTATGCAGATATAGCTAGATGTCAAAAGAACAAATTGGTTAATAATAAGAAAAAAACTCATATATAAGACATGATTTCTCTAAAAATACTTTAGAATATTTTATAGACACATAACTTTTCAAAATAAAAAAATAACTATAATGACATTTTCTGCCTGTTATGATTTTTAATTTAAACATTACTTTAGTAACCTTCAGCTTGTGCAATGGATTCTGTTTGGAAAATGTATGGAAAAACATGAGCAAGATTTTAATCGAATTAGAAAGTGTTTGTGATCTGTATGTGTGTGGTGGTGAGGAAGAAAGGTGAGGAGGAGAGTTAATTAGCAATGGTAAAGTAAGCAACCAAGTCAATAAGATGATAAATTCATTTGGTACCCAATACTCTCTTTATGGTAGATATCAGAAGATACCTCAAATGAACATTCTCTTTATTCTATTTATAACTACAACAATTCATCAATGATCTCACTGAAGAATTATAGCCTTCTAGTACACTTTCTTTAAAAATCATGTTAAATTGCTAAAAAGCATAATTTGACTTAAAAAAAAAAACTCAGTCCCCTTCTTTTATCTCTCAGTACCTACTTGTTCCCCAACAAATCCTGATATCCTCTCAGAAATCATTTGGTAATAAATAAAAAAGGGTTTGAATACAATTTTTTTTGCAATCTTGTTTTCCCACTTACCAGTTATGAAGCATGTCAGAGAAGTTCAATCGTGATCCTGAGAAACTAAGTTCTTCATCTATTCTAATATGGGTTTACTTGCAACAAAATATAGACCATTATAACTCTTCTTTTTGTTGTAAAATTGGAAGATTGTCAACATTTTACAGAGTGACCAATGAAGCTTTTGAGACCTGTAAACAGATAACAAAAGTTCGTTGTGCAATGGGGTTTATTAAAACATTTAACTAAGTTTTCCCAAAGGTGTTAAGGGGGCAACTTCTTAGAGTTGATGATTAACAGGGATTATAAGGACAATAAGAGAGAATCATCCCCCCCCTTGTCATAATATGATGTGTGCTATGGGCCTGCTGTATAATTTCAGTTGCTGCTGTAGGAAAAAGATGCAATAAAGGAAATTCTTATGATAGACTTAGTAAACCTTCTCAGGGAGAAGAAGATCAATGGAGTGTTCAATTTTCTTGATCCATTTACTAAATGGTGAAGTCCAATTTCAGTCTATGCCCCTGAGATGAATTTAAAGCACTTAAAAGGGAATCTATGGAATCTCAGAACAATTCAATAGTCCATTGTCAAAACAGGGTCCCAAATCAAAACAGTGAATGAAAACCTTTACATTTTAACCAGTCTACCTTAAACAACCATATTCCAGAGGTTTTCCCCCCAACTTTCATCCATTTGATTTAAATACAGACCTTTTACTTCCATACAAATATTTAGTCCATGCAAATTTGTATTCCTATGTATTTGAATTGTGTTTTCCTTGCAAATTAGATAAACACAAATAAATCAATAAATTAATGAGTATATTAACCATATACTATGTTTCAAGTACTATTTTGAGTACTGGAAATGTAAAAATAAAAGTGAAATAGTCCCTTGCTCTCAAGGAGTATATTTTCTAAGAGAGATGGTATAAATATATATACACATATATCTATATCTATATACATATAGATATATACTGAAAACAGTGTTCATGAGAAAGTAAATGTATCTAGTAAAAAAAACTACTCATTCAGATTCTAAATACTCTGAATTTTGAAAATCAATAATTATTAGAAAGAGTTACCATTGACAATTATTCTCTCTGTGACAAAAGTTTCCATCAAAATGAATAATTCCAAAATTACATCAGGTGATATTTTTGCTATTTTATCTGAACCTATAATTTCAATAGGGCAGATTTAGAAACATCTACCATTTAAACAAATAATCTGTAAATTATGAACTTAAAAGAATTTTAGAAGTTCAGTTGAAAGGTTTAATAAGTTGCCTACGGTCACACATATAGTATCTTAGAGGCAAATCTTGGACCTAGGATTTCCCAACTGCTTCTATTTCTTCATAATTCATGCCTTGGCTCCCTCCTCTCACTGGAAGCTTGCCCAGAAATGTTTCTTTCCCCTTAAATGCCATATTAGGCCCTTCCAGAAGTTTTGTTCTGAGAAATAAAGTAGGACACCCATTCTTTTTTATTTCCCTATCCTGGCTCAACTCCAGTCTCTCTGGTCATTGTCACCATGCCCCTTTTTCTAACTTTTTCATAACAATAAATTTTCAGCTACCTTTTTAAAAATATTTAATATTTATTTATTTTTTTTATTTTTTATTCTCATTTTGTACAAATAATGTTTTTTATACATTAATGAAATAATCTTGTTTAAGAATAAACAAAATACCCCCTCCCCCAAAAAAATATAGACTTACTTGTGTGATAGAGTAAAGAGGAGAGAAAAAAATTAAAATTAACAAAATAATAGTAATAATTGTAGGTATGGCCAGATGGCGCAATGGACGGAGCACCAGCCCTGGATCCAGGAACACCCGAGCCCATATCTGGCCCAACACACCCAACAATCACCAAGTCGTGTGACATACAAGCCACCACAACCCCATTGCCCTGCAAAAACAAACAAAAAAAAAGTAAAAAAAAAAAGACCCAAAATAAAATAAAATAGTAATAATAGTAGGGGTAGCTGGGTGGCGGACAGAGCATTGGCCCTTGAGCCAGGAGCACATGGGTCCAAATCTGGCCTCAGACACCCAAGGATCACCCTGCTAGACAGCCTCAGGCAGGCCACCCAGCCCCATTTGCCCTGCAACGTCCAAAATAATAATAATAATAAAAAATGTGCTTCAGTCTGTGTTCCAATGCCAAAAACTCTGTGGCAGGTGGATCACATTCTTTATGATAAGTCCATCACAAAAGTTCCTTCCATAGTTTTCCACCATTGCCATTGCTGATCGATCCCAACTCCCTCCTTTCATATTTCTCCACTACCATGTACTATATTTTCTCTCTCCTTTCACTCTGACTCTGCTATAGGGTAGCTGAGTGGTGCAGCAGACAGATCCCTGTTCCTGGGGCCAAGTGGCCCCAAGCCCCCCTACCAGCCATTAGGCCCAGCATCCACCTGGCCCTATGGTCCCAGACAGGTCATACAATCCCAACCCCTTGCAAGAAGTAAAAAAAAGAAAATGTGTTATATCTGACCACTCTTCCCCCATGGTCTATCCTCTCCTCCATCACTCACATCCACCCCTTTCCCACTGTCCCCCCCCCTCCTTCTTACTCCAGATGCCTATACCCCCATTGAGTATATATGCTGTTTCCACTCCTAGCCACCTTTGATGAGAGCAAAGATACCCTCATTCCACCTTGTCTTCCCCCCTTCCATATCATTGCAATAGCTCATTGTAATAAAGAAAAATTTATTTTATTAAATATCTTGGCCTATTCCCCCTCTCCTTTTTCTTTTTCCCATTACATTTCCCTTCTTTCTATTGACTCCATTTTTACACCATATTTTATCTTCAAATTCAGCTTTCTCCTGTGCTTCAACTATAAAAGCTCCTTCTACCTGCTCCATTAACTGAGAAAGGTCATATGAGTATTATCAGTGTCATTTTTCTATTCAGGAATACATGCAGTTCATCATCATTAAGTCCCTCATATTTTCCCCTTCTCCTCCAATCTCAATTCTTCACCTGAGTCCTGTATTTGAAGATCAAACATTCTTTTCAGCTCTGGCCATTCCAACAGGAACATTTAAAGTTCCCCTGGTTCACTGAAAGTCCATCTTTTTTCCCTGGAAGAGGACATTCAGTCATGCTGGGTAGTTGATTCTTGGCTGCATTCTAAGCTCTTTTGCCTTCCAGTATATTATATTCCAAGCACTATGAGCTTTTAATTTAGTTGCTGCTAAATCCTGTGTGATCCTGACTGCAGCTCCATGATATTTGAATTGTGTCCTTCTGGCTGCTTGTGATATTTCCTCTTTGACTTGGGAGTTCTGGAACTTGGCTATAATATTCCTAGGGTTGTTTTTTTGGGATCTCTTTCTCGGGGGGACTGGTGGATTCTCTCCATTTCTATTTTGTCCTCTGCTTCTAGGATATCAGGGCACTTTTCCTGTAGTAATTCTTTGAAAATGATTTCAAGGCTCTTTTCCTGATCATGACTTTCAGGTATTCCAATAATTTTTAAATTATCTTTCCTAAATCTGTTTTCCATATGAATTGTTTTTTTTCAATGAGATGTTTCACATTTTCTTCTATATTTTCATTTTTTTTTTTTGGTTTTGAAGTAATGTGTCCTGATTTCTCATAAATTCATCAATCTCCCTGAGTTCTATTCTTTGTCTGAAGGATTTGTTTCCTCAGAGGGTTTTCTTATCTCTTTTTTCCATCTGGCCAATTTTGCTTTTTAAAGCTTTCTTTTCCTCAATAACTTTTTGAACTGTTTTATCCATTTGACCTAAGCTGGTTTTTTAACATGCTATTTTCTTCAGCATTTTTTTGGATTCCCTTGACTAGGCTGCTGACTTCTTTTTCATGTTTTTCCTGCATCTCTCTCATTTCTTTTCCCAGTTTTTCTTCTAACTCCCTCATTTTATTTTCAAAGTCTTTTTTGAGCTCTATCATAGCCTGATCCCAGTTTCTGTTTTTCTTGGAGTCTTTAGATGCAGGAGCTTGTTCTTCCTCATCTTTAGACTGTGTATATTGATCCTTCTTGGTATCATAGATAATGTCTTTGTCAATGGTGTTCCTCTTTTTTCTCTGCTTGCTCATTTTCCCAGCCTAAGCCTGTTTTGGGGTGCTTCCTGAGCTTTTGGGACCCTCCCAAAAGGGTCTCAGTGTTTGAGGCTCTGTCCTTTCTCCTGGTCTGTGAATGACCATATGTGCCCCTCTCTGCTATGGGGCTGATGTGGAGGGGGGCCCCTGCTGTTCTATGGGGGGACTTAGACTTCAATCAGGATCTGAATGTGTTCAGAGCCTCAAAGTCTTGTTCCAGGGGCAGAGGACAGAGCTGGGCAGTCTCTCTTCACTCCCTTCCCTCAGCTCAATGGCCTCATGCCCTGGGGGCTCCTGCTTACTGACTTGGCCTGCTTCTGTTTCCTGGATCTGGAATGCAGTGGCCATGCTGCTAGCTGTGTGCCCTGAGGGCTGGACTTCACATGCTCTCTCTGGCATGTTCCCCCAATTTGTGTGTGGTGTTCCCCGGGGCATAGCTCAGGAAACTCCCCTGCTGCTGTGAGGCATGGCTACCAGTGCCCAGGGCCTGCCTCCCGGGGGCGGAAGTTCTTTCCCTCTGGTGGGCCACCCCTCTGGTGGACTGCCCCTCCAACCCCGGGGAGCAGAGCCTTTCTGCTCTTTTCCAGGTTACCTTGAGTAGGAGAACTGCTTCATTGGGTCCCTCTGTGGGTTCTGTCTCTTGAAAATTTAGTCAAAGTCCTTAGTTTCAAAGATTTATGAGAGAGCACCTAAGACAAGATCCATTCTTGTCCCCATCTTGGCTCCACCCACCCTCAGCTACCTTTTATATATTGCTTCCTTCAATGTACTGTAAGCTCTATGAGAACAAGGGCTGCCTTTTCAAGGGATCATATATATCTATCTATTCTCCAGTGTCAGGCAGATAACAAAAAAAATTAATACTTGCTGATTTACAGATTCCAGAGCTGGTCTGCAATTCACTATGTCATAATGCAATGAACATCTTTAATATCAAACCAAAAATTTTAAAATATCTTTAATATAAATGGCAAAATAAAATTCATTTGTTTGCTTAACTTACAATAGAGAGATATAATACAGATTATATATGTAGATCTATATGTATAGAATGCATATATTTTACACATCTGTAACTTATCTCCTTTCTCTGTCTCTGTCTCTCTCTCTGTCTGTCTGTCTGTCTGTCTCTCTCTCTCTCTCTCTCAACATAGCTGTAGTACATTTTTTATCCACAAAACATATGCAGTTAGTGTGATTGATAAAGAAAAATTTTAGGATATATGAGAAGGCAATGAAAAAGACATGATTTTTCCCAACTGGCTTATTTTTTTAAAGTTTTTGCAAGGCAATGGGGTTAAGTGGTTCGCCCAAGGCCAAACAGCTAGGTAATTATTAAGTGTCTGAGGTCAGATTTGAACTCAGGTACTCTGGACTCCATGGCTGGTGCTCTATCCACTGCATCATCGAGCCGCGCCCATCTGGTTTGTCTTTAACACAGTAATAGATGATCACTATTACAGAACATAAGAAACAGATTGAAAATAAACAATGACTATGAATAAGGGGTTTAATGATGAGATGCCCTCATTGCCCAGGGTTGTCTGGCATTCATGAGTTGGCTTCTTAGTTTCCTCATGGCTAATTTCATCTCTTTGTTTCTCAAGGTATAGATGATGGGGTTTAAGAGAGGTGTGAAAACTGTATAAAATACAGAGAGTACTTTATCAGCTGGAAAATTGCTGAATGGCCAGGCATAGATAAAAATGCAAGGTCCAAAGAATAGTGTTACAACAGTAATATGAGCTGTCAAGGTGGCTCGTGCCTTAGCTTTGGCAGCTGATGAATGTCGCCTCAAAGTCACCAAGATGACAGTATAAGAAATCAGCAATAGTGTGAAGGAGGTCATGGCCATAAGTCCACTGTCAGAGAGCATCATTATCTCCAGAATATATGTATCCACACAGGCAAGTTTGATTACCAAAGGAAGATCACAGAAAAAGCTGTCTACTTTATTAGGGCCACAGAAGGGAAGGTTCACAGTGAAGGCCAACTGGCTCAAGGAGTGCAGGATTCCAATGATCCATGAAGCCACAACTAAGCCTGTACACTTCTGCAAACTCATAATGGTTGTGTAGTGCAGAGGTTTGCAAATGGCAACATATCTATCATATGCCATGGCTACAAGCAACACCATCTCACCCCCAGCAAAGACATGAAGAAAAAATATCTGGGTCATGCAGCCATCAAAGGATATGCTTTTGTGTTCCAAAAGGAAGTCTGCAATCATCTTGGGAGTGGCAAAAGTGGACAGGCACACATCAATGAAAGAGAGGTTGCTGAGCAGGAAGTACATGGGAGTGTGCAGGTTAGGTTCAGAGATCACTGTGAGCACAATAAGGAAATTACCCAGTAAAATAGCCATATAAAACATGGTAAAAAATGCAAAGTAGAAAATCTGGAGTTCTGTGGATCCAGAAAACCCCAGCAACATAAACTCAGCTACTACTGAATAATTTGCTTGTTCCATGGTTTGAAATGTTACAATTGGATTAGAAGTTTTCTGTGAGAAAGTGGAAAAAGAAATGAGAATAATGTCATATGATTAATTATGAAAATAAAATTGCAAGAAAAAATTCAAAGACAAATTTCCTTGGCTGATATATTGATACATCTTTAAACCTTGCTTAGGACTTGTGAATGCACACACACACACACACACACACACACACACACACACACACACACACTCATTCAACCACACACAGACACATTTCATTTTCTGTATTCCCTTGCCATTCAGAAGTATTCTAGCATATTACAGCTATAGAAGACATATACTGATCCTTTATTAATCCCCATCACTGATTTAGTATTTAAAATAATCGAGATAGAGGCTGTTTCAAAATTTTCCTTGTATATTTGAATATAGGCAAAATTATATAAATTGAAGCTGTGTGTCAAGAAAAGTAATAGGTAAAATAAAACAATACAGAGTATGCCTAAACTGTTGAAAGAAAACAAACTGGTTAGAACTTCATGATCAATTGATTACACACCAACATACAAAAGTATAATAAGTGAATTGAATAAATGAAAATAAAATACCTTATCAAGCTCTTACTATATGGCAATTTCCCATGGCATTTTTATTTATTCTTTTAGACTGCTTTGCAAAGACCTCCCCTTGTCAAAATTTTGTTAGCCTATTAGGCTCAAAGCACATAAGAATAAGAAATAAAATTACTAAAAAGTAGATGCTATTCATAGTTCATAAAAAGGAATCAATGGATGTAATTTGAGTTACCCTATAAAATTAAAATGTTATGGTTTTCCTAAAATTTTATTCCTTTTAAATTTTTTATAATTAGATATATATCCAATTTCATCTAGACTTTAACTTTCACCTCTGAACTGATAAGCAAAGATTTAAACCTGAAAAATATTAGAATTAATGTAGTCTATTCCTTCTAATTTTATAGGCAAAGAAACCAATATTTCTTTATATTCTATGATATCAATTGTAAGAAAAGCAGATTTCCTCTATGGTAATTGAGGCAAAAGGACTAGATTTCAATTCTGTATCTCACACAGATCACATAAAATTATGGACCTGTCTGAATAATAGAATAAAAGAAGCACAGTTCAAAAAAGTGTTACTACAATCAACTAGTTTATCCCATTCCTGAATGAATTTCCTAAACCCTCCTTGACAAGTGGTCATCTAACTTCTGCTTAAATAACTTTAATGGAGAGGAACTCTATTGCTATTTTTGAAATCTTCCAACATCAGGAACATTTTTTTTCAGTGAGCCAAAATCTGCTTCTCCACAAAGTCAATATATTGTTATACCTTCTTGAACTAAAGCAAAATGAAGTCACATTCCTCTTCATTATGAAAGCCTTTCAAGCCCTTGATGAAAGGAATCATAACATTCGAAAATCTTCTGTGTTCTTCAGAATTAACTCTGTTGTGTAGCTGAGGAAAGTCAATTATTCAAAACTATTTTTAAAATTTAAAAATCATTTTGAATTTAGAGGAAAGTGAGTAAATTCAAAGTATGTATTTAGAAATATTTTAATGACTTTCATTTCTTTTCAACATTCCAAAAGTATAACTTCCCAAAGATAACCAATTTAAATACTATATCATAAATTCTGCCTAGAACACTCCAGATGAAAATGATCACTTCTGCCCTCAGAATTATATATCTTTGATCTTTTTCACTAAACTCACCCTCCATTACTATTATGGATGTGTACTTATTACTACATTCCCACTCAAAACATTAATAGGCTTTAAGGCACCTTGAAAGTAATATTGGTGTAGTTTCTATCTTTGTATCTCCAGAACCTGGAGTTATGCATTACACAAAAGTGAATTTAGTCCATAAGAGGTTCAAGGAAGTTACATGGATGATAGAGAGATTAAGGTGAGTCTTAGAACTTCTTGGAATATTTTATTCAATCAGAGAAGGAAAGGTCAAAAATAGTGTAATTAGAAATCAAAACTAGAATTTGAAAATCATGGAATTAACCCTAAGTTATATTGCTGGCTAGTTCTATGACACTATAGATGACCTTAACCATTTTGTGTCTCAGTTTTTTTCTGAATAAGAGAATGTTCAAAGTCTTCCCTTCAGTTATTCATCTGAATTCCTGGAGAATCAAACCACCATGAAACCATCAGTATTTCTGAAAAACAAACAATTCACAAGGAGTGTACATGTAATTGTTTTGATAAGTCCTCCTTAGGTGATATCAATCCTAAAAAATCAGTCATGTGTCCACCCCTCCTTAATTAACAATTTAAGCAGAAGAGAGTATGTGTAAAGTCTTTCTAAGCACTGCAAAAAAAAAAGCATATATGAAAAGCAGTAATCCTATCTTTTTTGCCATGGTATCAAACAACACTGTTATTTATTGTTATTTATGTATAGATAAACCTCAAATATGTTAAAACATAAACTGGAAGCGAAAATTTAACTTCTATCATTTTTGTTTTTGAGCTATTGATTGATGTCCCTTAGCACTGGCCTTACCAAAACATGGTTGTTAGGTTGACTACTGAAATTTACCATACCCTTTTCTATTGTGAATAATTAATACAGCACACTCGACTGAATCAACCAGACCATTTGCTTCTTAAGATAAACAGAATAACAGCACTGCCTTACTTAACTAATTAATATGAACTATTGGAATGATCATTTATAAGACATCAGTTATTTCTTTGGGACAGATGTTTCAACCATAGAAAAAAGTGAATCATCACTTCATAGAAGAAATAATAACAATATATATTTTTTCTTTATCATTTAATTGCAAAGCATTAAGTATATAATATACTTGCATGTATATATGTGTATACACACATATTTGTTTATATAATCTCACTGGATAATAAGGTGGCAAAAATACTAGATTCAGAGGGAGAGAATCTAAGTCTGATTCTTCCATCATTCATCTACTATTATATATGGCACCTTGAAAGTCATTTCTGATCTCTAATCTTCAGTTTTCACATCAAAAATTATCAGTGATACATTGACCTACTCATGGATCTGAATGAATATCTTAATAGCATTTACTATGGTTCAAGAAAAAATAAACATTTAAATTTAAGCAATATTTTCTAAATATCTACACCAAAAAACAGTGAAATGAGAGAATGAACTTGAACATAACCAGAGCTAAGGTCAGGTTTGGGAGAGGAAGATGTCTAGGCAAACATACGACCATGAGAATCAATTCTTAAAATAGCTCTTTCCAAGTAAACATAATTAATGTCAGAAAATTTCATCTTTATATATTCATTTAAGAACTTATTTTGTAAATCAAGTCATATGAATACTAGCAAAAGTTCCAATATTCTTTTAGTCAGTAACACAAAAATGAAATGATTTTCAAATCTCTATTTGGAGAATCAGAGTATAAGGTAAACAAATATTTTTAAAACATTATAAATATTAATACCTGGATCAGAATGAAAGGAAACAATTTAAAATCAGAAGTCCAATGGCATAAAGAAAATAAATAAAATTCATAATTTGATCATAACTGTGTTTAAGAATGTAAAGAAACAGCAAAAAAAGTAATGGTTTTGCAAAGGTTTAAGTTCATAAATAGCATACATACATTTTATAGTATTTCTAAAATAATACCACTGAAAGTACATTTTTAAATGTAGATAGGCTGCAGGTATATATTTTCATCGGGAGGTAGAGAAAGAGAGAGAGAGAGAGAGAGAGAGAGAGAGAGAGAGAGAGAGAGAGAGAGAACTTACATAGAGCCTTCAGAAATTGTCCTATGGATTCATTAGCAACATTTTGTTAATTTCAGTCACTCTAAATTTAAATTGAGCTGTTGTAGCTTCAACAAATAAATATTCTTCTCTTATTGCTGATTAATGTCTTCTCATCTGGCCCATCTATCTTTGTTGTTGGGTGATATGAACCAGGAAGGTGGATAAGGGATTGAATTCTCCTCATTCATTGGAAGAAAGTTTGGTCCCAGAGAGATTTTTGTCATAAGTTCTTCAGATGTCTTGGAATAATAATAATCCAAAAGATAAATCTATACAAACTTCTAATAAACCTTTTATCCTCCATGTTTATTTCTTTTGTATCATTACCATAACCATTTACCTGCCTTGTAACTCTCAAAGATTATGAATAGTTCTCTATGATATTTCTGATATACTTTTAGAGAGTAACAATTGAATTCCCAAGGTCATTCTCCTCAGTCAGATCATAAATCAAATGTTTTTAATGTGTGTGTGTGTGTGTGTGTGTGTGTGTGTGTGTGTGTGTGTGTGTTAGACAACTATTATAGTCTTTTGAAGTCTTTGGCCTCCTCCAATAAAAATGTTTTTAAATGATTGAAGCAAATGTAAATTTTAGGTAAAAGATAATAAAATTTAACGATGCATTTTTCTCATTCAAATTTTCTGGTCTCCTGAAGTCTATCCAAAAACCCTCTGAGTCATGGGCTACACACCTTATCCACAGTTACACTGTTTAATTTATCAAAATCAGATTTTGAAGGTAAAGCTTTTGGACTTCAGGGCCAGTTCCCTATCTATTGTGTAATGTTAACTTTTCATTTTGTATGCTAATTTCTGAAACTAATAGCAATCAGGTAATATAAATTTCAAATGTAGGGAATGCAAAAGACTTCTCATAGAAGGAATTTCATCTGAGATATGAATTAAGCCAGGGAAGTCAGGAGGCAGAAAGGGGAAAGTAAAACATCCTCATGTGAGAGACAGTCAGTAAGAATGTTTGCAATCTGGTTATCTTTTAACTTGACCATGGAGCCAGGATGACAGAGAAAAAGCAGGACTCACCTTATCTTTCCTAAATTCTCCTTCAATCATCTTTAAAATAACTCCTAAAAGCAAATTCTAGAGTAACAGAATCCACAAAAGGATTGGGCTTGAAAATGCTTGCCAACTGAAGACAACCTAGAAGATGGGTAGGGAAGATTTGTGTCATTGTGTCATTGCCATGAGACTAGAGCTTGGCAAGCCAGCAATAGTCTTGAAGGTTTCTTCCTGAACTCTCAGTCCATAGATGGTAAAGAGGTGTCTAACTAATGGTCAAGAGATGATTGCAGGGATCCCTTTGCTCTATTGCATTGTTCATATGCAGATCTGAGTCACAATAATGGGTTACAGACTTTTAGCAAGAAGAGCACTAATACAACAGAAGTAGTGGCTATAAGGAATAGGCGACCCTGGTGATAGCTGCAAGGTAAAAAGAAAATAGCTCCTGGTTTCTTACAGACAAGAGCCTAGGCTCAGAGAGTACTAAATACTCCTACTTTGATCATGTCCTTTGGAAGGAATGAAAAGTTTCAGATCCCCCAGAACTACCTATGAAAAGAGCAGCAGAGAAACCTGAAGCTTAGGGTTGTACTTGGGAGCAAAGTTCAAATATAACACAGAATTAAAAGTTTAAGAAATATATACTGGAAACATAAATGGATCACATGCTAAAAAAGTACATGACTGTAAAAGTTTCTGTAGTAATAGGGAAGGTCATCATACAAACTCACAAGATTACAAAGTCAAAACTTCTACATCCAAAGTTTCAAAGTGAAATATAAGTTGGTCTTATGTTTCTCCCATCTGAAATAAATCCTGGAAGAATCCAAAGACAATTTTAAGAACAAAATAAGGCAGATAGAGCAAAAATGGGGAAAAGAAACAATAGTGATTATACCAAGCTTCAAAGGTTTTTGCAACTGTTTTCAGAGATAGTTCCAGGAAGCTCTAACTTTTCTGCTCTTTCCAGGTTCTTTTATCTTAAATGAAAAGGTCAATTTGTGAAAGAGTAAAACAGTGAAGAGAAGAACTTAAAAAAAAGGAGAAATGAGAAGTGGAGTCAAAGACAGGGACTTGCGTGAATTCTTCACAAACCCTTCCAAATACCTTTAAATAATGACTCTAAACAAATTCTAGACTGACAGAACTCACAGACATATGGAGTGAAATAATCTGGCCTTGGGGGAAACTGAATTAATGATAGCAGTGACAGCTTTAGGACATCTCAGTCCACAAACACCAGATAGAATTAAAAAGATCAGCAGGAAAGATCAATTGCACTAAGAGAATGAGGAGCAGAATACAGAATGCTCTTCACTAGCATAGACCCAGTGAACCATAAGCAGACCTTGGGACAATAGCTGCTTCAGTCCACACAAGGTAAGGCAATTTAACACATGGTCAGAAGGAGATTTACAGGGGTCTTTTTGTTAACACTGAGGCAGGACTGTTGCTTTTCCCCTACTAGGATCCAGGTCATAGTCCTAAGTATCAATCCTGGGGTAAGGAGGAACACTAGCATTCCCTGTGGCTGCAGGGAAATGGAGGACCCTTGTCATACTTCCAGGGCAGAAAAGAGTGATTGTACTTCCTCATAGACTAGAATTCAGACCAGGAGAATATTAAACATATCTCTCCTTAGATAAAAGAATCTGGAAAGAGTAGAAAACTTAGAGCTTCCTGGAACTATCTCTGAAGACAGTTGCAAAAACCTTTGAAGCTTGGTATAGTACACCCTTCACCTGGAAGCAGACACCTACTTTAATATAGAGTAAAAAGTCAAGATGAAATATGGGAAAATGATAAAAGAAAGAAAAAATTGACCATAGAAACTTAAAATGGTGACAAGGAAGATCAAAACACCCACTCAGAAAGAAAATAAGAATCAAAGCTCCTATATCCACAGCATCCAGGAAAAATATGAATTGATATCAGGTCAAAAGGGAGTTCAAGAAGGATTCTGACAATCAATTAAGAGAGATAAAGGAAAAATTGGGAAGAAAAATGAAAATGATACATGAAAGTCATGACAAATGAATCAACAGCTTGGGAAAGGACAAACACACACACAAAAAAATAAAGAAAACAGCTTAGGCCAAATGGAAAAATAGACACAAAAATTTTCTGAAGAAAATAATTACTTAAAAAGTAGAAATGATTTTCTGGGACAGAGCCAATATGATGTTATGAAGCTAACATACTCCTGGAACTTTTCACTACCAAAGATAAATTAACCCTCTGAACAGACATTAAAATTACAGATCCCATCATTCAAAGAAGTTTTCATCGAGAGTGGAGGATTGTCAATGAAAGTCGGTCTCTTAGGGGGGAAAAAGGGGAAGTGAAGTCCAGAAAGCAGGAGAGCAGGAAAGCCAGTGGGAGGCTTTCAACCAATACAGGTCTGGACAGCTTGAGAATAATAGAGGTCCCAGCAGCTAAATAGAAAAACAGCAGGGAGGGTCTCTACCCCAAACAAGTCTGACAGGACTGGGTTGGGAACAGACCACTTGTTAAATCAGAACCTGGACATAAAAGAGGGAAAAAACAAACTTCTGCAAAGATATGGCCTGGACTGCATAGGCAACATCTTGGCCAGCAACAAACCAGGGACTAGATGCCAGCCCCAGCAAAAAAAAAAGTCACAAAAATGAGCAAGAAAGCTAAAAGAACACTCACTATCAAAAAACACTTTACAGACAAAGATGATAACAATGCCATGTCTGAAGATGAAAGCAATGAAAAATCACTTACAGGAGAAGTTTCAAAATACTCTATAATTTGGACTCAAATACAAAGCTCATTGAAGATCTTAAAAAAAAGAATTTAAAGTCAAGAAAAAGATGAAGAAGAAGAAAAATGGAAAAAAGAAATGAGAATCATGCAGGAAAATTATGAAAAATTGACCAAAGAAATCACTGTTAAAAGTAAAAATAACCAACTAGAAGAGAAAACACAAAATCTAATTGAATAAAATAAAATCCTAAAAATTAGAACTGAACAAATGGAAACCAATGAATATATAAGATTACAAGATTCCATCAAACAAAATAAAAAGACTGAAAAAATTGAAGAAAATGTAAAGTACTTTTAGGGAAAACAAATGGCTTGGAAAATAGATCCAGGAGAGACAATCTATGAATCATTGTACTACTAGAAAACCTAGATCAAAAAAGGGAACCTGGAAAATATCCTGCAGGAAATAATAAGGGAAAACTGTCCTAATCTAATATAACAAAATAACCACATAGCCATTGAAAGAATCCACGGAACCCCCTCCAGAAAGAGATCCCAGGCTGAAAACTACAATGGCTGTTATAGCCAAATTCCAGAACTCTCAAATAAAGGAGAGATTATTGCAAGCAGCAAAAAGAAAACAATTCAAATAAAAAAGGAAACACAATCAGGCACACACACACACACACACACACACACACACACACACAAGACATATCAGCCTCAACACTGAAGGATAGGAACACCTGGAAAAATATATAGAAGGGACCAAATGACCTGGGAGTACAACCCAGAATGTAGTACCCTGCAAAATTCACCATGTACCATCAGGAGGAAAGATGGATGTTCAATGAAATAGAGGACTTCCAGAATTTCCTGACATAAAGACCATTACTGAACAGAGTATTCAATCACCAAATACACAACTCAAGAGTTGCATAAAAAGGCAAATGAAAAGAGAAAGGAAAAAAATAAAACAAATGTTGGTCAAGACCATCAAAATGTGATACAGTCCTAAAAGGGTAACTATAACACTTCTAATTCTTCAGAACTTTACTTCTCTTAGGATAATTAAAGGGCTAAATATAATCACAGAGAATGGACTTAAAGGATATGGGTAGAGTTGGGTCTTAGCTCTCCACTGAAGAGGTCCAAGATAACATCACTATGTTTGAGACAAAAAGCCCTAAAGAAAAGCAAGGGTGTTAACTTTAAACTTAAGTGTCTCATTCTTTGACCCACTTTAATTCTACTATGTTTGGCACATTGTCTGACGAGGGCATCATAAAGGGTAAGGTCCTGAGTCAGTGTCTGCCATAACTTAAAATCAATTGTGAAATTCTCAGCTGAGACATTCAGAGGTCCCAGTACTTAGAGCTATTTAAGTTACATATGCCTCTATTATTCTATTAGAAACCAAGTGGGATGGGAATTCAAGGAAGTCTGGAAGGATTTGTGTGAATTGATGCTGAGTGAGATGAACAGAACCAGAAGAATATTGTATAACATAACAGCAACATGGGGGTGATGATTAACCTTAATGGACTTGCTCATTCCTTCAGTGCAACAATAAGATGCAATTATGGTATATCTGTGATGGAGAATACTATCTGTATCCAGAGAAAGAACTGTGGAGTTTGAACAAAGACCAAGGACTATTACCTTTAATTTAAAAAAAATTCTATCTCATATAATTATGCTGTCTCTTATACTTCATTTTATCCCTTAAGAATATGATTTCTCTCTCATCACATTAAACTTAAATCAATGTATACCATGGAAGCATTGTAAAGAATAACAGACTGCCATCGGGGGGGGGGGGGGAGCAAGATTAGGGGGAAAATTGTAAAATTTAAAATAAATAAATAAATTTTAAAAAAAGATACATGTGAGTTAAGTAGATGAGAGTTTGACTTAACCAAGGTTTACTTAAAAAGGGGTTAAGTACTGGAGAAGAGGTAAAGTGTGAGAGAAATCAGGCCATGTATCACTTAAAAAGGGGTTACGTACTTTGACCCTAGGTGGGAGGGGGGCTAAAGTTTGAGAGAAAATAGACCTGGGGAAAGGGGCACAAATAGTTCAAGAAATGATATGGCTTTGGAAGATACTTGGGCTCTTGATGAGGGTTGATGATGAGATATTAGAAAAGGGTGTAAGATTAAAAAAATCATAAGTATAATATGATATAATTCGAGGCAATGCTGCTTATTATACAATCAAGCAAAGAATCTGTGATAATACCTTGATAACAATATGAGCTTATCAAGCAATCAAATAATCAAACTGTGATTGATGATATCTGATTAATAATATTAGAGCAATAAACAACAGGGAAGAGGCACAAAGATTTATAATTTTAGAAGGAAAGAAGGGAGAATGTGAATGCTGAATAAATTCTATTCAATAGATGTAGCCCAAAGATGGAATAAGATACAAAGCCACTTAGGTTTAAAAATCTACCCTAATTAGGGGCAGCTAGTTGGCTCAGTAGATCACCAGTCCTGAAGTCAAGAGGAGCTGAATTGAAATCTAGTCTAGTAATTACCTAGCTGTGTGACTTGGGCAAGTCACTTAACCCCATTGCCTTATAAAAGCCAAAAAAAAATTCTTTTAAAAAATCTCAAAAAAATCAATCCTAATCTACAAGGAAGGGTTGTATACTGGGGAAAAGGAAAGAAAAGAGAAGAAGGGAATGATAAAAGGGAAGAAAAGGTATGTGAAATAAACTAAACACTAAATTTTTAAAAGAAAAGTCACAGGGGAAAGGTATTAAAATTTTGGTAAGGAGGAAAAAGAGAAAAGGAAAGAGAAAAATAAATGGAGAAAAATAGCAATGAGGGAAATGCAGGATTAGTAATTTTAAGTTTAAATATAAATGGGATGAACTGGCCCATAAAACAGAAGTGGATAGCAGAATAGATTAAAAACCAGAATCCAATGTGTTGTTTACAAGAAACACACTTGTAGCAGAGAGATACAAACAAGGTAAAGATTAAGGTTGCAACAAAATATACTATTGCCTCACCTGAAGTAAAAAGAAAAATTAGGGGTAGCGATCCTACTCTCAGATAAAATAAAAGCCAAAATGAATCTCATAAAAAAGGAATAAATCAGGAAAATACATCTTCTTAAAAGGCACCAGTGGTAATGAAGATATAACATCATATTACATGTATGCACCTAGTGAAATAGCATCCAAATTCATAGAGGAAACGCTGAGTGAATTACAAGGAGACATAGACAGCAAAACTTTAATAATAGGAGACCTCAATCTCACTCTCTTAGAACAGATAAATCTAATGACAAAATAAACAAGAAGGAAGTTAAGAACATGAATGAAATCTTAGAAAACCTAGATATGATAGACTTCTGGAGAGAATGGGGATAGAAAAGAATATACATTTTTTCTTGGCACAAAGATCTACTAATCAAATCCAGAAAGGCAGAATTAATTAATATGCACTTCTCAGATTATGATGCAATAAAAATTACAGGTAATAAAGGGCAATGGAAAGATAAAAAATTAATTGAAAATTAAATAACTTTATATTTAAAAAATGGGTGGAACAGTAAATAAAATAAATAATCAATAATTATATCTAAGAAAACGATAATAATGAGACATCAAACTAAAATTTATGGGATAAAGCCAAGGCTGTTTTAAAGGGAAACATTATATCTCTAAAGGCATATAAGTGTAAAATAGAGAAAAAGGACATCAAAGAAATGGGTTTGTAAATAAAAAAACAGAAAAAGAACAAATTAAAGATCACCAATTAAATAACAAATTAGAAATTCTGAAAAGCAAGGGAGAGGTTAGTGAAATTGAAAGCAAGAAAACCATGGATCGTATAAGTAAAATAAGAGTTTGTTTTATGAAAAAGATAGTAAAATAGACAAACCTTTGGTTAAACTGATTTAACAAAAAAGAAAGAAGATAACCAAATTACCATTATCAAAAATGAAATGGTGAACTAACTACAAATGAGGAGGAAATAAAGTAGAAAATGCAGAGCTATGTAATTGAACTGTATGCGCATAATTTGGATAAACTGAGACTATTTACAAAATAGCTGATGACTATTTACAAAAATACAAACTGCCCAATTAACAGAAGAGGCAATATATTACTTAAATATTTCAAACTCAGAAAAAGAAATTGAAGAATCCATCAATAAACTCCCTAAGAAAAAGTCTCCAGGTCCAGACAGATTTACAAGGGCATTCTAGCAAACATTTAAGGAACAATTAATTCCTATTCTATATAAACAATTTTTAAAAATAGCATAGGAATGAGTTCTGCCAAACTCCTTTATGACACCAAAATGGTATTGATAACTGAACCAGGGAGAACCAAGACAGAGAAAGAAAAATGTAGACCAATATCCCTAATGAGTATTGAAGCAAAAGTTTTAAATAAAATTTTAGCAATGAGATTACAAGTTATTTCCTGGATAATACATCATGATCAGGTTGGATTTATACCAGACAGGCAAGGATAGTTCAAAATTAAGAAAACAGTCAACCTAATTAAGCATACCAATAGTAAAACCAATAGAAATCATATGATTTCAATAGATGCTGAAAAAATCTTTGATAAAATACAATACCCATTCCTATTAAAAACTAGACAGTTTATGAATAAATGGAGTTTTCCTTAAAATAATAAATTGTACCTATCTAAAACCATCAAAAGTATTATATTTAATGAGAATAAACTCAGAGTATTTACAATAAATTCAGGAATGAAACAAGGATGTTCATTATCACCATTACTATTCAATATCATACTGGAAATGCTAGCAGTAGCAATAAGAGAAGAAAAAGAAAATGAAAGCATCATAATAGGCAATAAAGAAGGAAAACTATCACTCTTTGCAGATTTTATGATGATGTAACTAGAAACCCAAGAAAATCATCTAAAAAAACTCCTTGAAACAATTAACAAATTCATCGGAGTAGCAGGATATGAAATAAACCCACACAAACTATCAGAATTTCTAAAAATACGAACAACAAAGCCCAAGAACAAGAGATAGAATGAGAAATTCCATTTTAAATAACTCTAGACAACAATAAATATTTGGGAATCTACCTTCAAAGACAAACCCAGAAACTATTTAAGAACAATTATAAAGCTCTCCTCACCCAAATAAAGTCAGATTTGAAAAGTTGTAAAACTGTCAAATGCTGATGGTTACGTCGAGCTCATATATAATAAAAATGGCAATTCTACCCAAAGTAAATTACTTATTCAGTGCAATAGCCATCAAAGTACCAAATAACTACTTTACCGAGCTAGAAAAATAGTAACAAAATTCATCTGGAGCAACAAAAGGGCAAGAAGAAATGAAATAAAATGAAATGAAATGAAATGAAATGAAATGAAATGAAATGAAATGAAATGAAATGGAAAAAAAATTAAAGGAAGAGTAATGGATCAGTGGATTAGAATACGTTCAAAAGAAACTGCAGTAAATGACTCAGCAATCTACTATTTAATAAACCCAAAGACATTAGCCTCTAGGATAAGAACAACAAACTATTTAATAAAAATTGTTGGGAAAACTGGAAAATAGTATGGCAAAAACTATACACAACTCAAACCTATACCAAAATAAGGTCAAAATGGCTACAGGAATACAATAGATAAATTAATTGACAAAAAATGCTCTATCTGACCTATGGAAAATGGGTAAGTTTATGACCAAATAAAAATTAGAGCACATTATAAACTGCAAAATTAATGATTTTGACTATAAAATAAGAGTTGGTTTTATGAAAATAAAATAAATAAATATAAAATAAACAAAAAGTTTCTGCACAAATAAAATCAATGCTGCAAAAAATAGAAGAAAAGCAGAAAGCTGGGAAACAATCTTCACAACCAGGAGTTCTGATAAAGATCTCATTTCTAAAATATATAGACAATTGAATCAAATTTTAAAGTCACAAATCATTCCTCAATTGATAAATGGTCAAAGAATATGAACAGGCTGTTTTCAAATGAAGAAATTAAAGCTATATGTATAATCATATGAAAAATGCTCAAAATCACTATTGTTTAGAGAAATGCAAATTAAAACAAAAATCAGGTATCATCTCATAACTATTGATTAGCCCAGATGAGAAAAAAAGAAGATGATCAATATAGGAGAGGATGTGGGAGGATTGGGACCTTGATACATTATTGGTGGAGTTGTAAATAGATCCAAACTTTCTGGAAAGCGATATGGAACTATGCCCAAAGAACCAAAAAAACTGTTGATACCCTTTGACCCTGCAATTCCAATTTTAGGACTATATCCAGAAAAAATCAAAAAAATGGGAAAAGTCCTACATGTTTCAAAATATTCATAGCAGATCTGTTTGTGGTGGCAAAAGAATTGGAAATTGATGGGATCCCCATCAATTGGGGAATGGCTGATCAAGTTATGGTACAAGAATAATATGGAATATTATTGTTCTATAAGAAGCCATTATTGGTTAAACTCTAGAAAAGCATGGAATGACTAATGGTATCTGATACTGAGGGAAGGGAGTAGAGCCAAGAGAACAAGGTACACATCACCAACATTATGAAATGAACAACCTTTGATGGAAGCAACTCCTCTCAATAGTCCAGAGAGCTAGAACAGCTTTATTCAACTGATAATGTACTATATTATTCCCAACCTGATGAAGAAAAAAAAACACACAAAACACTCAGACAAAATTAGAACACCCTTACCAAATATGATGAATACTTTATAAAAACTTTCTCTTAAGTATCTCTTTCCCTTAATACTAATTTCTCATGCCAAATAATATTAATTTGTAAATAACAAAATGTGTATGCAAAATGCTAACCTGACTGTTCTTATTGGGGGTGGGGGGGTGGGAAGGGAGGGTGTAGGGAAATTTTGTAACTTGGAAATATGCATGTACAAATGGATGAAAAAAAATTTTAATTAAACAAAAAAGAGAACAATGTCCACATTAACAGCAAAATTGTGAAAGGTACAACTTTGATGGAAACAACTCCTCTCAAGCATTTCAGAGATCTAGGACAACTGTATTAGCATAATACAATATGATATGATATAATATAATATAATACAATACAAAACAATATAATTAATATGATATGATTAATATAATATGATATGATATGATATAATTATATAATGCTATCCCCATTCTGAGGAAGCAAAACAAAAACAAAAAATCCATAAACACACAGAAAATAACCTTTCATAATATGATGAACACCTTATAAAAATTATCTCTTATATAGCTCTTTCCCTTAATTCTATTTCCTCATAATGATAACAACTAATCTGTAAACATGTTCATGAAAAATATATGTTTACAATGCTAACCTGTCAGTTTACCTCAGAGGAAAGGGGGTTGATAAGTGAGACTGGAGAGAAATTTTGTAACCTAAAAATATACATGTCTATTTGGATGACAATTAATTTACTAAAAAATTCTTAAAAATTATATTTGAGCAAATTGAAGGAAACATTTCTGATAAATTAAGAGAAAATAAAACAAAACTAAAAGAATGAAGAAAGAAGACAATGTTAAACATCTCATTGTAAATACTGACCCGGAAATTAGATCCAGGAAAGAAAATTTTAAAAATATTTGATGATTTAGAAGCCTGATTTTAAAAAATCTCAACATTCACAAAACTTAGACTTCATCTTTCCAGAAATTCTCAAGGAAAATTTTCCTGGTATTCTAGAATCAGAGGATAAAATACAAATTTAAGGGATACATTTAATACCTTCCAAAATGAATATTATAGTCCAAGTAATAGCTCCCATATTAAGGAGAAAATATTGCAAGCAATCAACATGAAACAATTCAAAAATCATGAGGGCAAAGTCAAGATAATAAAATATTAATCAGGTTTTATATTATTTGATCATAAGACATGGAAATGACATGCTGGAAGGCAAAAGAGATTGAATACAACCAAGAATCAGCTATCCAAAAAAACTGAACATGATCTTTCTTAGGAAAAGGATGAATATTCAAACATTCCTAATGAAAAGACCAGAGGGAGGTGATGCCATGACAAACACACCAAATGGATTTGAGTGAGGTGATCCTGTGCTAAGTCATCAGCTTGAGTGAAGGGGAATAGGATGGAGGGAAATACAGTTAACAACAGCAGCTGTAAAAAAAAAAAAAAAAAAAACCATTGAAACAAGTTTCTTCAGTAAAGGAAGTCCACATATCTCAAAGTAATGTACTGTAAAGTTGTTTGTAGCCATTCAAAAAAAAAGTTCTGTATCACTATTTATTGAAGAAATTCAAATTAAAACAATTTTGAGGTACAGTGTCATACCTAATAGATTTGCTAATAGGACAGAAAAGAAAAATGACAAATTCTGAAAAGGATGTGAGAAAAAAAGGGATGTTAATGCATGTTGATATAGTTGTGAACTCATTTAAGCATTTCATAGAGCAATTTGGAACTATTTTAAGATATACACTTTGATCTAAAAATATCACTACTTGAGTTTTATCCCAAAAGACATAAAAAATAAACAGGAAAAGTACTTAAATGTACAAAAACATTTATAGCAGCTCTTTTCTCGTATCAAATAATTTGAAATTTAGGGGATTCCCATGAATTAGGAAATAACTGAAAAAAAGTAATATTTGATTATGATTCAACACTATTTTGCTAAGAGCAAGATGTTCTCAGAAAAGTAAGAAAGACATACAAGAGCTGATTCAAAGTGAAATATACTGTTTACAAAGTAACAGCAATAATGTGAGATAATTATCTGGGAATTATTTAGTTATTCCAGCAATACAATGATCCAAGACAACTCTGAAGGACTGATCATGAAAAATGCTATCCATCCCTAGAAAATAAATTAGTAGAGTCTGAATAGACTGAAGCATACTTTTTAATATTTTCTCTCACAACATGATTATTATAGAAATGTTTTTCTTGACTTTACATGTACTAAGTAACTTGAATTATTTGTCTTCTCATTGGAGAGGGAAGAAGAATGAAAATGTGGAAATCCAAGTTTAAAAATGAATAGTATAAATTCTTTTCACATGTAACTGCTGTAGGAGAGAATAAAATATTGACAAATGGGTAAAAAAAGCATGCAAAAATCATAAAAATTCATTCCTACAAAAGGAAAGCAGGTCAAATGGAAAAGAAAGGATAAAACCTTAATGAGAAAAATTTTAAGAATTAGAATTGGGCAAGTGAAAGCTAATGACTCCAAGGAAACAAAATTAGAAGAATAAAAAAGCACAGAAAAATGTTAAACCTCTCTTTGGTCAAATATTTCACTTGGAAAGTAAATTGAAGAGAAAGCATTTCAAAAATTTTGAACTACCTGGAATCCATTATAAAAACATCCTAGATATCATCTTTCAAGAAATTATCAACAGAAGATAACTGATATTCTAGAATCAGAAGGCAAAATGTAAAGTAAAAGAATATACTGATCAGTTTCTTAATGAGATCACCAAACAAAAACACTAAGGAATATTATACTCAAATCCCAGAACTCCCACATCAAGGAGAAAATATTGCAAGCAGCCAGAAAGAAATAATTCAAATATCATGAGGCCACAGTAGATAATATGGGATTGAGTAACTTCTGTAATATATAATCGTAAGGATCAGAATATAATATTCTAGAGGACAAAGGAACTGGCATTACAACCAAATATCATCTACCCTGTAAAACTGAGTATAATACTTAAGGTACAGGACATAGATATTCAATGAAATTGAGGACTTTCAAGAATGCTTCATGGAGTTCCAGCCAAGATGGCAGAGAGAAGACAGACATTGTGCTAAAGTCTCCTGGTCTTCCCTCAGATAGAATATGTGGGAGTAGAGGTCTGGGTGAGTACCATCAGGGATGGATGGTGAGTTCCAGCACAGACAGTTGCAGATAGTGACTAGACATCAATTAGCTGGGTTTGGCTGGTCTGGAGGACCCTGGACACCATATTTACATTTCAGGGGAGTCCTCTTCCCAGAAAAGACACAATAACAGCCCACCCACCCCACATCCCCCAGGCTGTGGCATGGGCAGCAGAGGTCACTCAGCTGAATAGCAAAATTAACACTCCCACCCCAGGACACAGCCCACATTGTTCAAGGATAAAAGTATCCAGCAGCACCATTTACCACCTCCAGGCCTGGGGAGAGGGCCTCATATCAAGGGCACAGTTACTCCAGAGAAAGTAACCAATGGCCAACCCACATGGAAATACTAAACCAAATGAGCAAAGTATCTAGCACCCCTTGCTGGCTGGCCTATTTGGAGTTATTAAGCCAAGTGAACAAAGGCTATAGCACCCCCTACTGGTTAGCCTAATAGGAGTTACTAAGCCCAGTAAGTAAAGCCACCAGGGATCGCAACACCAAAACTGTGTGAATCAGCCCTTCCCCCAACACAAGATATTAGGAAAATGAAAAAAAGACAAATGGAAAGGGGATTCCATAGAAAACTACCTAGAAGGTAAAGACAATAACTCAGAGATCTAGAACTTTTAAGGAGAACATTATTTGGTCTCTAGCCCAGAAAGACTTCCTTGAAGAAATCAGGAAGGAGTTTAAAAATCAATTGGAAAATTTGGGAAAAGAAATCCAAGAGAAAATTAATACCTTGCAACAAGAAAATTCAAGTTGGGCAAATGCAAAAAGAAAATAATTTTCTCAATACCTCAATTGGTCAAATATATAAAGAAAATAATTCTCTCAAAATCTCGATTAGACAAATGGAAAACTCCTTCAAAAATAGAATTGACCAATTGAAAAAGAAATTGCAAAAGGTAAATGAAGAACATTCTTTTCTAAAAAAAAATGAAGTCTGTGGAAACTAATGACTTCATAAGACAAGAAGAATCTATAAAACAAAACCAAAATAAAATAGAAGAAAATATAAAATACCTCATTGGCAAAACCACTGAACTTGAGAATAAAACAAGGAGGCACAATCATTGGCCTCTCTAAAAATATTGAAGAAAAAAAAAACCTGGACTTAATATTACAAGATTTAATAGTGGAAAATTGCTCTGACATCATGGGAACCAGAGGGCAAAATTGTTATTGAAAGAAAACATCTATTCCACTCTGGAAAGAGATCCCAAAGTGAAAACAGCAAGGAATATTGTGGCCCAATTCCAGAACTATCAGGTAAAAGAGAAAATCCTGCAATCACCCAGAAAGAAACAATTTAGATACCATGGAACCACAGTAAGCATTACACTGGACCTGGATGCATCAACATTAAGGGATCAAAGGGCCTGGAATGAGATATTCCAAAGAGCAAAGGAGCTTGAAATGCAGACAAGAATTCACTATCCACCAACACTGAGCCTTCTTTCCAAGGGGAAAAGATGGACATTTAATGAATTAGGAGAATTCCAACTAAATAGCTAAATAGACAATTTGGAATTCAAACAGGAGTCTCAAGAGACACGTGAAAAGGTTTAAAAAAAAGGTAAAGAAAAAAAGCTGCTACCCAATAAGACGAAACTGGCTATATCCCCACCTGGGAGAAAGACTCTCATAACTCTTGAGAACTGTAACCCCATTAGACTATACCTAGGCAGAAATAATGGACATTCATGATTTAACCATGACTATGATAGAATGATCTAAAAACAATATCTCCTTAAAAAGGAGGACAGTAATGAGATGGGAGGATGGAGAAGACTGAATGGAGTAAATGATATTATATAAAGAAGTACAAAGTACCTCTTGCAACTGGGGGAAGAAGGGAGGAGGTGAGAACCCCCTGAACCTTACTCCCATTAGATTTGGCTTGAAGTTAACATACACACACTCAGTTGAGAAACTTATCTTACCTATAAAGTATTATAAGGGGAAAGGGGGTGGGGTGAGGAAAAGAGGAACTAATAGAAGGAAAGGAAGGAAGAAGGGGCAAAGGGAAAGGGGAAATAAAGGGGAGGTGTGTAGGATATAAGGGGGAAAACACACTGAAGGTTATTCAAAAACAAAAAACTTGGGAATATGGACAAAGTGAAAAAGGGGAAACATACAAATAGAGCAAAGATAGCATGGAGGGCAATAAAGAGTTAGTAATTATAACTTTGAATGTGAATTGGATGAACTCTCCCATAAAACATAATTAAATAGTAGAGTGCATTAAAAACCAGCATCCTACAATATGCTGCTTACAAGAAACGTATTTGAAGCAGAGAGATACATACAGAGTAAAGGTAAAAGGTTGGAGCAAAATATATTTTGCTTCAGCTGAAATGAAAAAACAAACAGGGATAGCAATCTTTATCTAAGACAAAGCATTTGAAAAAATATGTCTCCTTAAAAGAGATATGGAGGGGCAGAGCCAAGATGACAAAAGGAGCACAGTCTCTCTTATTTAAATATTTAAGGGAAAAATATTTAAGGGAAAAAACCTTAAAATTATGGCTCTAAGTAAATTTTTTGAGAGATAGAAATCACAGAAAGACCCAGTGAGGCAATTCTCTAGCCCAAAGTAACTTGGAAAATAGTGGCAAGGCTCTGTTCCAAAAGGTTGGGGGTGGCAGTGGCAGAGCAAGGAACTTCAGCCACATAGGAACAGCCCCAGGGCTGCTGGAAGTGCCGGCTCCCAGCAACACAAGCAGTTCCCTGACCAGCACCCCAGGGAGCATCAAGCACAACTTGAAGGATCAGCAGGGAGACCTCTGCCAGAGCAAGTGTGAAGCCCAGGCAAGTGTGACCCCTCTCATCCCAGGTGTAACCCTCAGCTCAGCCCAGATCCCAGGAAATTTAAGTAGGCTTGTGGAGCAGCCCAGCAGGAGTCACCCAGCAGCTGATACCCTGATTGTTCAGCCCAAGGAAGGTAAGGGAGTGGAGGGGAAATTGACAAGATCTGTCCTCTGTCCCTGGAACAGGTTTCTGGGGTTTTGACCATATTCAGACCCTGGTCACAGTCTGAGGCACAAGAGGGGAGAGCTTGTGGTCATTCAGCAGACAAAGGAGAGCACTCAGAGTCTCACATATTGAAGTCCTTGCAGGGGGTGGGGAGCATGTCCCAATACTACTCAAAAGCTCAGGAAGCCCTCCAAAACCAGGCATAGTTTGGGGAAATGAGTAAAAAGAAAAAAAAGGAGTCTGACCATAGACAATTACTTTGTTCCCATGGAGGACCAAAATACTCAAACTGAAGATGAGAAAGTCCAGGCTTCTGCATGTAAAGATGCCAGTAAATATAGAAGTTGGGCTCAGGCGATGACAGAGCTCAAAAAAGATTTTGAAAAATCAAGTAAGGGAGATAGAAGGAAAATTGGGAAAAGAAATGAGAGAGATGGAGGAAAATATGAATATGAAGTCAGCAGCTTAGTTAAGGAGATCAAAAAAGTGCTGAAGAAAATAACATGTCAAAAACCAGCATAGGTGAAATGGATAAAACAGGTCAAAAAGTTATTGAGGAGAAGAAT
Source organism: Macrotis lagotis (assembly GCF_037893015.1). Classification (NCBI taxonomy): domain Eukaryota; kingdom Metazoa; phylum Chordata; class Mammalia; order Peramelemorphia; family Peramelidae; genus Macrotis; species Macrotis lagotis. Next base: position 188,516,633 of record NC_133661.1, on the reverse strand, counting down.
GGTTTAAAAAGTAGAATTAGCCAGATGGAAAAGGAGATAAGAAAGCTCTCTGAGGAAAACAATCCTTCAGATGTAGAATAGAGCTAAAGGAAGCTGATGACTTTGCGAGAACTGAAGAGACAATAATTCGACATCAAAAGAATGAAAAACTAGAAGAAAATGTGCAATATTTCACTGAAAAAACAACTGATCTGGAAAACAGATGCAGGAAAGGTAATTTTAAAATTATTTGGCTACCTGAAAGTCACGAACAGGAAAAGAGCCTTGACCTCATGTTTAAAGAATTTCTATAGGAAAACTGCTCTTATACCCTAGAAGCAGAGGGTAAAATAGAAAATGAGAGAATCTACCGATCTCCTACTGAAAGAGATCCAAAAAACCCCAACCCCCAGGAATATTATAGCCAAGTTCCAGAACTCCCAAGTCAAAGAGAATATATTACAAACAGCCAGAGGGAAATATTTCAAATATCGTGGAGCTGCAGGAGGGATAACACAAGATTTAGCACCATCTACATTAAAGGCTCCTAGGACATGGAATATAAGATTCCAGAAGTCAAAAGATCTTGGAATGCAGCCAAGAATCAACCACCCAGCAAAATTGAGGATATTCTTCCAAGGGAAAAGATGGACTTTCAATGAAGCATGGGATATTTCAAATGTTCCTGTTGAAATGACCAGAGCTGAACAGAAAGTTTGATCTTCAAGAACAGGACTCAGGTGAAGCATATAGAGGCTAGACAAGAAGGGTAAATTATGAGGGATGTAATGGTGATGAACTGCTTGTATTCTTGCATGGAAAGATGATACCTATAATACTAATATGTACCTTCTAATTCAATAGATCAGATAGAAGGAGATTTTAAAGATGAGGCACAGGACAGAACTGAATTTAAAGATATAATAAATATATAAAAAAAAAGAATTCAATGGGAGAAAGCGAATTGTACTGAGAGAAAGGAGAGATAGAATGGGCTAAGATATTTCATGTAAAAGATATTTCATGTAGCTTTTGCAATAGTATAAAGGGGGAAAGGCAAGGGGAAATGAGGGAACCTTCATTCTCATTGGAAATGGCTAAGAGAGGATACAGCATACAAACTTAATATGGTATAGACAACTAGAAGAAAAAGGAGAGAAGGAGGATGGGGGAAGGGAGGGGAGAATGTGGATGATAGAAGAAAAGATGGATCATAGGAGAAGATAGTCAGATATAACACATTGGCATTTTTAATTTTGGCAAGGTGCTGGGATTGGGTCTGTCCAGGACCATGAGCCTGAGTGGTTGCTGGGTCTCTGGGATAGGATGTGGGCTTGGGGCCTCTTGGCCCCACAGCCAGTGGTCTGTCTTCTGCACTTCTCAACTGACTCATCAGCACAGTTTTGAAGAGGGACAGAATGAAAGGAGAGAGAAATTATAATAAATGGTAGTAGGGAGGAGTGGATGGAGGGAATTACAACCAGTAAAAGCAACTGTGGAAAAATATTGAAGTAGCTTCTGTAATGGAGTTATGATAAAGAATGTGATCCACTTGAAACAGCTGATGATATCAGAAAACAGACTGAAACACATTTTTTTTCCTTTTTCTTTTACATTATTTCTCATGAGATTTGATATTTTTATAGTGGGGGTATTATGTTTACTCTAAAACAAGAATATTTTTGTAATTTGTAGTTAAATTAAGGAAAATTTTTAAAAAAGAGATAAGGAAAGGAAACTATATATCTTCCTAAAAGGTACAATAGACAATGAAGCAATTTAAGTACTAAATATATATGCACCAAGTGGTATAGCATCCAAATGCTAAGAGGTGAAGTTGAATAAATTATAGGAGGACATACACAGCAAAACTCTACTAGTGGGAGATCTCAACTTCTGGCACTCAAATTTAGATAAATCTAACCTTAAAATAAATAAGAAGGAAGTTAAGGAGGTAAATAGATTGTTAGAAAACTTAGGCATGGGGACAGCTGGGTGGCCCAGTGAATAGAGCACTGGTCCCAGAATCAGGAGGAACTGAGTTCAAGTCTGACCTCAGATATATAATTATCTAGTTATGAGGCTTAACCCCATTGCCTTGCAAATACCTAAGAAAAAGAAAAAAGAAAACTTATGCCTGGTAGATCTTTGGAGAAAATTGAATGGGGATAGAAAGGAATATACATTTTTTTTTCTGCAGTACATGGCACTTACACAAAAATTGATCATGTACTAGGGCATAGAAACCTAAAAATGAAATGCAGAAAGGCAGAAATAGTGAATGCTTGCTCCTCAGATCATAATGCAATAAAGCTATATGCAATAATGCGCCAGGGCCAAATTAATTGGAAACTAAATAACCTCATTTTAAAGAATGAATGGATCAAACTAAAAATTATAGAAAGAATTAATGATTTCATCCTAGATAATGATAATAATAAAACAATATGGCATGCTTAATGGTTATAGCCAAGTCAATTATCAGATGATATATTATATCTTTAAATATTTACATGAAATAATTAAAGAAGAAATCAATGAACTAAACAAGGGACTAAAAAATTAGAAAAAGAAGAAATTTAAAATCCCCAATTAAACACAAATTTGAAATTCTAAAATTTAAAGGAGAAATTAAGAAAACTGCAATCAAGAAAATTATTGAACTAATAAATAAAATCATGAGTTGGTTTTATGAAAAAATAAAATTGATAAACCTCTGGTTAATTTGAATTAAAAAAACAAAGAAAAAAGCAAATTGCTAACTCATAAATGAAAAAGGTAAACTCACCATCAATGAGGAGGAAATTAAAGTAATAATTCAGAATTATTTTGCCAAACTCTATGCCAATAAATTTGACAATCTATGTGAAAAGCACAATTTTTTACAAAAATATAATTTGCACAAGTTAAATGAAGAGTTAATTAAGTACTTAAACAATGCTACCTCAGAAAAAGAAATTCACAAAGCTATTATTGAACTCCTTAAGAAAAAATTCTCCAGGGCCAGATGGATTCACAAGTGAATTCCATCAAACATATAAAGAACAACCAGTTCCAATTCTATATAAACTCCTTAGAAAAATAGGTGAAGACTGAACACTGCATAACTCTTTCTATGACAGCAATATGGTGATGATACGTAAGCTTGGAAGAGTCAAAACAGAGAAAGAAAATTATAGACCTATCTCCCTGATGAATATAGATGCAAAAATTTTTACATAAAATTTTAGCAAAAGTATTACAGCAAGTTATCACTAGAATAAATCACTATAACCTAGTAGGATTTATCCCAGGGTTGGTTCAATATTAGGAAAACTAAGTATAATTAATTATAAAAATAACAAACCTATCAGAAATCATATGATTATATCAATAGATTCTGAAAAAGCCTTTGGCAAAATACAGCACCCATTCCTACTGAAAACTAAAGAACATAGGAATAAATGAATTGTTCCTTAGAATAATAAGCAGTATCTAGCTGAGACCATCAACAAGCATTATATGCAATAGGGATAGGCTAGAGTCATTCCCAGTAAGATCAGGGGTGAAACAAGGAAGCCCATTATTACCACAACTATTCAATATTGTATTAGAAGTGTTAGTTTCAGCAATAAGAGAACAAAAAGAAATTGAAGGAATTAGAATTGGAAAGGGAGAAAAAAAAACTTTCACTCTTTGTAGATGACCTAGAGGATCCCAAAAAAACTACTAGGAACAATCAGAAAATTTAACAGTCTCAGAATATAAAATATACTCATATATCCTCAACATTTCTATATATGACTAGCAAGATACAGCAGGAAGAGCTAGAAAGAGAAATCCCATTGAAAGTTACTTCAGACAATATAAAATACTTGGGAGTCTCCCTGCCAAGGCAGACTCAGAAACTTTATGTAAACAATTACAAAACCCTTCTGATACAAATAAAATCAGATTCATGGATAGGTTGAACTGATATAATAAAAATGACAATTCTACCAAAATGAAACTACTGAATTAGTGCCCTACCAATCAAAATCTAAAAAACTACTTTAATGAATTAGGAAAAAATTGTAAGCAAATTTATATGGAGAAATAAAAAGCCAAGATTTCCAGGAATTTAATGAAAAAAAGTGCAAAAGAAGGTGGATTAGCCCTAACAGATTTAAAATTATATTATAAAGCATCAGTCATCAAAACTGTCTGGTATTAGCTAAGAAACAGAATGGTGGATCACTGGAATAGCCGAGGTGCAAAAGAGATGGCTGGAAATCATTATAGTAGTCTACTGTTAGATAAACTCAAAGATTAACCCAGCTTTGGGGATAAAAACTCTCTCTTCAATAAAAAAAAATCTTGGGACTTCTGGCAAAAATGGTGGAGAGAAGACAAGTACTGTGTTAAGTGCTCTTTTCCCCCCTCAGAAACAACATGAAAGAAACCTCTTAACAGGAATTCCATCAACAAAATCCAGAAAGAGAAGCTAGGAGAAGAACACCTACCAAAAAAATCTGTCTCAGAAGACCATGGGTGTACTGGGAGACTAGAGCAAAGGGTCAGTGCAAGAACAGCAGCTGGGGGAAGCAAGAGTGCCAGACTCAGCCATAGAGACTTTGGTGAGTGAAAGATTGAACTTTAGCTGCAGAGTCTTTGGCAGGGGGTATGGGTGGGGAGGAGCTATGGGAGGGTGAGTTCCAGCTCAGAGTTTCAGAGCATGCTTGGAGAACAGTCAGCTGGGCCAGGGAACTGAACTCTGTACTTTCAATGGAGGCCTTTGAGGAGAACAAACAACAGTCTACACCCCCACACCCTCAAGCTAAACTGTGGTCAACAGAGTTCACTCAATGGAAAGAGATTAACTCCCTTCTCCAGGGCCCAGCCCAGTGTGACACAGACCCTGTTCCTGAGGGCCCCAAACACTGCAGAGAAAGCAACAAGCAGTCCCTATTTGTTAAACCCTTGGAATTATGAAGCTAAGAGAACAAAGGTTCTAGGATTTTCAAAGGCAAACCTTTGAGAGCCAATCCCTGCCTCCACAACACAGGATCCTAAAAAGTAGAAGAAAGGTCAGAATAAAGGGGGGCCCATGGAAAATTACTTAGAAGAAACAAATTTTAACCCAGAGAGATTTAGCACTGCTGAGGAAAATATGAATTGGTCTCCATCCCAGAAAGACTTCCCTGAAGGAATCAAGAAGGAGATTAGAAATCAATTGGAAAGGCAGCTAGGTGGTACAGTGGATAGAGCACTGGCCCTTGAGTCAGGAGTACCAAAGTTCAAATTTGGCGTCAGACAATAATTACCTAGTTATGTGGCCTTGGGTAAGCCATTTAACCCCATTGCCTTGCAAAAACTAAAAAAAATCAATTTAAAATTAAATGACTCTCTCAAAACTACACTTGGGCAAATGGAAACTTTGTTCAAAAATAGAACTGACCAACTGGAAAAGGAGTTGCAAAAGATACATGAAGAAAAATATTCTTCTCTTAAAAAAAGAATGGTATTGGAGGAAACTAATGACTTCATAAGACAAGATTGTTTTAAACAAAACCAAAAGATCAAAAAAAAAAATAGATGAAAATGTAAAATACCTCATCAGCAAAACTACTGACCTCAAGAACAGATCAAGAAGGGAGAACCTGAGAATTATAGCCATTCCAGAAAACATTGAAGAGACAAAAAGCCTGGACTTAATATTAAAGGATATATTTATGGGAAATTATCCTGATATCAGGGAACCAGAGGGCAAAATAATTATTGAAAGCATACATCGATCTCCTCTGGAAAGAGATCCTAAAATGAAAACACCAAAGAATTTTAGGGTCAAATCCCAGAACTATCAGATAAAACAAAAAAGTCCTTCAAGCAGCCAGAAAGGGAAAAAACCCCATTAATACCAAGGAACCACAGTAAGGATTAATGCAGGACCTAGTTGCATCAACATTAATAGATCAAAGGGCCTTGAATTAGATATTCTGAAGAACAAGAGCTTGGAATGCAGACAAGTATCTACACTACCCAGTAAAGCTAAGCCTTCTCTTCCAGGGGAAAAGATGGACAGTTAATAAATGGGAGACTTCCATTATTTCACAGTGAAAATACCAGAGCTAAATAGAAAATTTGAACATCAAACAGGAGGCTCAAGAGATACATGTAAAGGTAGAAAATAAAGGGTAAAGAAAAAAACTGCTATCCAACAAGATGAAAATAGCTATATACTCACTTGAGAGACTGTCATAACTCTTGAGAATAGTAACTCTATTAGAGAGAATATACTTAACCTGAAGTGATGGACACTCATAACATTTCTATGACTCAGTGATTTAAAAACAATACCTTCCTAAAAGGGGGACAATAAAGAGATGGGAAGATGAAGGAGATTGAATGGGGTAAATATCATTACATCAAGAAGTACTAAAGACCTATTGCAATTGAGGAGAAGAAGAGAGAAGATGAAAACTGCCTTCATCTCATTGGACTTGGCTAAAAGTTAACTTAGATAGTCAGTAAAGGGATCTACCTTACCTTTTGAGCTTTAAAAGGGAGAAAAGGGGAGGGGGTGGAGGGGGAGGGGGAGAAAAATGGGAACTAACAGAAGGAAGGAAAGAAGGGGAAAAGGGAAAGAGGAAAGAAAGGGGAGAGGGGTTGATATAAGAGGGCAAACAGACTGAAGGTGGTGATATTCAGAAACAAAACTGGGGGGGAATATGGATAAAGAGAAAAAAGGGGGAAAGTACAAACAGAAGGTAGATAGCATAGAGGGCAATAAGGAGTTAGTAGTTATAACTTTGAATATGAATGGGATGAACTCTCTCTTAAAATATAAGCAAATTGGGTGGCTAGGTGACGCAGTGGATAAAGTACCGGCCTTGGAGTCAGCAGTACCTGGGTTCAAATCCGGTCTCAGACACTTAATAATTACCCATCTTTGTGGCCTTGGGCAAGCTACTTAACCCCATTTTCCTTGCAAAAACCTAAAAAATATGTAAGCAAATAGCAGAGTGGATTAAAAACCAGAATCCTACAATATGATGCTTATAAGAAACTTACTTGAAGGAGAGAAATACACATAGAGTAAAGGCAAAAGGTTGAAGCAAAATATATTTTGCTCCAACTGAAATGAAAAAAAGGAAGGGTAGCAATCCTTATCTCAGACAAAGCATCTGCAAAAATAAACAGTGTTAAAAGACATAAGGAAGGAAACTACATTCCTTTATATGGTATCATAAACAATAAAGTAATTTCAATACTAAATACGTATGCACCCAATGGGACAACATCCATATTCTTACAGGAGAAGTTGAAAGAGCTACAAGAAGACATAGAAACCAAAACACTACTAGTGGGTTATCTCAACCTCCCACTCTCAGATTTAGATAAATCTAATCACAAAATAAACAATAAGGAAGTTAAGGAGGTAAATAGATTGTTAGAAAATCTAGATATGATAGAACTATTGAGAAAGTTGAATGGGGATAGAAAGGAATATACTTTTTTTTTCTGCAGTACATAGCACTTACACAAAAACTGACCATGTATTAGGGCATTAAAACCTAATAATCATTTGCAGAAAGGCAGAAATTGTGAATACATTTTTCTCAGATCATAATGCAGTAAAAATCATATGCAATACTGGGTCAGTGAGACATTGACCCAGATCTAATTGGAAACTAAATAACCTCATTTTAAAGAATGAGTGATTAAAGCAACAAATTATAGAAAGAATTAATTATTTAATCCTAGATAATGACAATAATGAAACAACATAGCAAAACCTATGAGATACATTCAAGGTGGCTGTCAGGAGATATATTATATCTTTAAATGCTTACATGAAAAAATTAAAGTAAGAAGAAATCAATGAACTAAATATGCAACTAAAAAAATTAGAAATAGAACAAATTAAAAATCCCCAATTAAATACCAAATTAGAACTTCTAAAAATTAAAGCAGAAATTAATAAAATCAAAATCAAGAAACTGTTGAACTAATAAATAAAACCAAGAGCTGATTTTATGAAAAAACAATAAAATTGATAAAACTTTGGTCAATTTGATTTAAAAAAAGGAAGAAAACCAAATTGCTAATATCATAAATGAAAAAGGTGTACTCACCATCAATGAGGAGGAAATTAAAGTAATAATTCAGAATTATGGTGCCCAACTCTATGCCAATAAATTTGACAATCTAAGTGATATATATGAATATTTACAAAACTATAACTTGCCCAGATTAAATAAAGAAGAAATTAAAAACCTAAATAACCCTATCTCAACAAGCCATTATTGAAATCCCTAAGGAAAAAATCTCCAGGACCAGATGGATTCACAATTGAATTCTATCAAACATTTAGGGAACAATTTTATATAAACTCTTTGGAAAGATCGGTGAAGAAGGAATCTGCCTAAATCTTTCTATGACACCAATATGGTGCTGATAGCTAAATGAGGAAGAGTTAAAACAGAGAAAGAAAGTTGTAGACCTATCTCCTTGATGAATGTAGTTGCAAAAATCTTAAATAAAAATATTAGTAAAATTATTACAACATTATCGCTAGGATAATACATTATGATCAAATTGGATTTATCCCAGGAATGCAAGATTGGTTTCAATATTAGGAAAACTCTTAATATCATTAATTACATCAAGAATAAATCTATCAGAAATCATATGATTATATCAATAATTGCTGAAAAAGCTTTTGATAAAATACAGCCCCCATTCCTACTAAAAACACTACAGTGTGTAGGAATAAATGGATTGTTCCTTAGAATAAGCAGTATCTATCTGAAACCAAAAACATGCATTATATGCAGGGGATAGGCTAGAGGTATTTCCAGTAAGATCAGGGTGAAAGAATGATGCTCATTATCACCACTACTATTCAATATCCTATTAGAAATGTTAGCCTCTGCAATAAGAAAGGAAAAAGAAATTGAAGGAATTAGAATTGGGAAGGAAGAGACAAAACTCTCACTCTTTACAAATGACATGATGGTATACCTAGAAAATCCTAAAAAATCATCTAAAAAACATCAGCAAAGCAGCAGGATATAAAATAAACCCTCATAAATTCTCAACATTTCTAAATATTACTAGCAAGATACAGCAGAAAGTGCAAGAAAGAGTAATCCCATTCAAAGTAACCTCAGACAATATAAAATAACTGGGAGTCTACCTGCAAGGCAGACTCAAAACCTTTTTGAAACCAAAAAAATTTCTCACACAAAATCAGATTTAAATAACTGGGCTAACATCAATTGTTCATTGAGCTAATATGATAACAATGACTATTCTACCAAAACTAAACTGTTTGTTTCATGCCCTACCAATTAAAATTCCAAAATATTGCTTTAATGAGTTAGAAAATGTGGTAAGTAAATTTATATAGAGAAATAAAAAGTCAAGAATTTCCATGGATTCAAAGAAAAAGTGCAAAAGAAGTTGGAAGTTGGATTAGCCTTACCAGATCTAAAATTATATCATAAAGCATCATTCATCAAAACTTTCTGGCACTGGCTAAAAAATAGTGGTGGGCCAATGAAATATACAAGGTTCAATAGTAGGAAATGATTATAGTAATCTGTTTGATAAACCCAAAGAGTTCAGCTATTGTGATAAAACTCTCACTTTGTTAAAACTGTTGGTAAAATTGGAAGATCTTATGGAAGATACTTAGATTAAACCAACACTTCACACCCTATACTAATAAGATAAGATCAAAATGGATACACGGTTTAGAAATAAAAAAACAGAATTGCAAGAAAACTAGAAGATCAAGAAGTAGTTTACCTGTCAGATCTATGGAAGGGTAAGCAGTTTATGACCAAGGAAGAGATGGACAACATCATTAAAAACAAACTAGATAATTTTGATTACATTAAATTAAAAAGGTTTTGCACAGACAAAACAGACAAAAGCACTGTAACCCAGATCAAAAGAAATGTAACAAATTGGGAAACAATTTTTACAACTAGCATTTCTGACAAAGAATTCATTTCTAAAATATATAGAGAGAGATCTGAGTCAAATTTATTAAAAAAAAGTCATTCTCTAACTGACAAATGGTCAAAGGATATGAAGAAGCAATTTACAGATGAGAAAATCAAAGCTATCCATAGTCACATGTAAAATTGCTCTAAATCATTACTTATTAGAGAAATGCAAATTAAAGCATCTCTGAGGTACCATCTCACAGCTTTCAGACTGTTCAATATGATCAGAAAGGACAAGAATCAATGTTGGAAGACATGTGGGAAATCTGGGACATTAATACATTGTTGATGGAGCTTTGAACTCAACCAATCTTTCTAGAGAGCAATTTGGAATTACTCTCAAAAGGCAATAAAAATGTGCATACCCTTTGATTGATCAATACCATTATTGGGTCTATACCCTGAAGAGATCATGAAAAAGGGTAAAATCATTACTTGTTCAAGAATGTTCATAGGAGCTCTGTTTGTGGTGGCAAAGAATTGGAAATTGAGTGAACAGCCATCAGTTGGGGAATGGCTAAACAAACTGTGGCATATGGATATTATGAAACACTATTGTTCTACTAAAAACCAAGAGGGAATTCAGAGAAGCCTGGAAGGATTTGCATGAAGTGATGCTGAGCAAGATGAGCAGAACCAAAAGAATATTGTATATCATAACAGCAACATGAATTTGATAATCAATCTTAATGGACTTTCTCATTCCATAAGTGCAATAATCAGAGACAATTATGGGGTATCTGTGATGGAGAATACCATCTGTATCCAGAGAAAGAATTGTGGAGTTCACACAAACAGCAAAGACTATTAACTTTAATTTAAAAAAAAATGTTATCTTATTATGTAATTTTACTATCTCTTACATTTTATATTTTATCCTTAAGAATATGATATCTCTCTCAACACATTCAGCTTACATCAATGAATGACATGGAAACATTGTAAAGACTGAAAGACTGCCTTCTGTGTGGTGTGGGTGGACAAAAAGTGAGATTAGGGGAAAAATTGTAAAAATCAAAAACAAATAAATTAATAATTAAAAACAAAAAAATAGACCTATCTAAATATTTTATGTGAAATATACTTTTGTATGATATAAAAAAAGAATGCTTAATGAAAAGTTCAGAGCCAAATGAAAAACTTGACTTTTGGAGACAAGATTCAAGAGAAGCACTAAAAGGTAACTAGGAAAGAGAAATTATAAGGGATTCAATAAGGGTAGATTATTTATATTGCTACTTCATAAGATGATATCTGTAACTCTAAGGAAACATCATTTTTAGGGCAGTTAGAAGGAGGTTGCATAAATAGAGAATATGTTTTGAATATGATGTCATGGTATCTAAAAACAGTAAAATTAAGGAATGAGAAAAAAAGAATTTACTGAGAGCAGAGTTAAGGGGTACTTCAAATGGGGTAAATTTTCTCCTATAAAAGAGCCTTTATAGTGGAGTGACAAATAAGGATGGTGATGGGGAATGCTTGAAACTTATTTTCTTGGGACTGGTTCAAAAAAGGAATAACACACACTCATTTACATATAGGAATCTGTCTTACCCTTTAAAAAAAAGTAAAAAAGAGATAGTGAATTAGGCGGGTACTTTTGAGGATGGACAGTGTGAAAGGAAAGAGAAAAACAAAATAAAAGCAGAGGATAGGATGGGGAAAATACACAGTAATCATAACTGTGAAAAAATTTGACAAAATTTGCTGATAAAGGTCTAATTTCTATAATATAGAGAGAATTGAGTCAAACTTATAAAGATTCATTCTTCAATTGATAAATGGTTAAAGGATAGCTATCAAACTTTTCATAATCATATAGGATTATTATTTGAATGGCTGAAGCATGTTTGAAATATTTTCAAATGTATTATTATATCATTTATATAAAAGAATGTTCCAAATCACTACCACCATTCACCTATCATCTTGTAAAATATAACAGAAAAGGAAAATGACAAATGGTGGATAAATGTGACACTAAGGTACTGATGGTGAAGTGGGGAACTGATTTAATCATTCTGGATAGCAGTTTATATCAATGCCTAAAGGGCTATAAAACTGGGTATTCACATTTACCCTACAATATCATTACCAGGTCTGTATCCCAAAGAGATAAAAAGTGGAAATGGAACTATATGTATCAAAATATTTACATCAGCTCTTTGTATGGTGGCAAAGAATTAGAAATTGAAAAAGAACAGATGAAATTTGAAAGCAAATTGAAGCATATTTTTTAAAACTTTCTTCATTTTTCTTGTGTTTTTAAATTCATATTTTCTTTTACAGTATGACTAATATGGAAATATGTTTTGCATGATAGCATATGTATAATCAGTATGAAATTGCTGGTTCTCTCAAAGAGCAGAGGAAAAGACAGAGATAACTTGGACCCACAATTTTTAGATATGCAGAAATAATAATTGTATTCCTTAATATTTTTCATGCAAATTACATATATACAAATAAATCAATAATTTAAACAGCAAGCATTTATTAAGCATACAATGTGCTTCAAGTACTAATTTGAGCACTGGACATGCAAAAATAAAACTGAAATAGTCTCTGCTCTCAAGGAGGTTATATTTTAATGAGGGAGACAGTGTAAACATATATACATATAAATATGTATGCAGAATATATCCAAAAATATACAATGCTGATTTGAGAGAGTAGTGTTTAGTGAAAAAGTCATTCCTTCTAATTACTCAGAATTTTGAAAATTCATAAAGAAATATAGTTAACATTGACCATTATTCTTTCTGTGATTGAAGGGGTCATCAAAATGTATACTACTGGGGCAGCTAGTTGGCATAGTGGATAAAGCACCGGCCTTGGAGTCAGGAACACCTGGGTTTAAATCCGGTCTCAGACACTTAATAACTACCTAGCCCTGTGGCCTTGGGCGAGCCACTTAACCCCATATGCCTTGGAAAAATCCTAAAAGGAAAATAGTATACTACCAATATGACTTCAGGTAAAATAGATAGATAGATAGATAGATAGATAGATAGATAGATAGATAGAGATATAGATTGATAGATAGATAAGTTTTTTGCATGACAATGGGTTAAGTGGCTTGCCCAAAGCCACAGGGTTAGGTAATTATTAAGTGTCTGAGTCTGTATTTGAACTCAGTACTCCTGACTCCAGGCCCGGTGCTCTATCCGCTGCACCACCTAGCTGCCCCCCAAGTAATATTTTTGATATTTTTTCTAAACCTATAATTTCATTAGGGTAGGTAATTATTTTTAGGGATTTTTTTCCGCAAGACAATGGAGTTAAGTGGCTTGCCCAAGGTCCTACATCTAGGTAATTATTAAGTGTCTGAGGCCAGATTTGAACTCAGGTACTCCTAACTCCAGGGCTGGTACTCTACCAACTGTGCCACCTAACCACCCCCTGGGTAGGTAATTAATGTGCAAACATCTACCAAATAAAGAAATAATATATAAATTATGAACTTAAAGAGTCTTAGAAAATTATTTGAAAATTTCACTAACTTGCCCATAGTCACATAAATAGTGTCTTAAAGGCAGGTGTTGGACCAGTACTTCCGGACTGTTTCTATTTCTTCATAATTCAAAACCATACCTTGGCTGCTTCCTCCCACTGGGAGTTTGCCCCAAAATGTTTCTTTCACTCTTTTTTGTTAGGTTTTTTTTTTGCAAGGCAAATGGGGTTAAGTGGCTTGCCCAAGGCCACACAGATAGGTAATTATTAAGTGTATGTGACTGGATTTGAACCCAGGTACTCCTGACTCCAAGGCCGGTGCTTTATCCACTACAACAACTAGCCACTCCATGCCACCTAGCTGCCCTTCTTTTGCTCTTTACACCATATTAAATTCTTCCAAAAGCTCTGCTTTGAGAAAGACCCTCCAGGACAGCCATTACTTAACTTATTACAAAAAGAGAGATAGAGAGCTATAGATTTATATGTATGGATCTATAACTATATAAGCAAAATCTTATACATCTAGTAATCATCTATTAGTTATCACCTCTCTGTCTCTCTCAACATAGGCATAGTAAATGCTTTTAATGACAAAATAGATATAGTTATTATGAACTATAAGCAAAAATTTTAGGGGGCATGTGAAGGCAATGAAAAAAGGATGACCAGTACATTTTTCCATCTGGATTATTGGTAACTCATTAATAGATTATCACTCTCACAGAACATAAAAAACAAATTGTAAAAAAAGCAATGGCTATGATTCTGGGGTTTAATGATGAGATACTCTCATTGCCAAGGGCTGTCTGGCATTCATAAGATGGCTTCTTAGTTTCCTCATGGCTAATTTCATCTCTTTGTTTCTCAAGGTATAGATGATGGGGTTTAAGAGAGGTGTGAAAACTGTGTAAAATACAGAGAGTACTTTATCAACTGGAAAATTGCTGAATGGCCAGGCATAGATAAATATGCAAGGTCCAAAGAATAGTGTTACAACAGTAATATGAGCTGTCAAAGTGGCTCATGCCTTAGCTTTGCCAGCTGATGGATGTCGCCTCAAAGTCACCAAGATGACAGTATAGGAAATCAGCAGTAGTAAAAAGGAGGTCATGGCTATAAGTCTACTTTCAGAGAGCATCATTATCTCCAGAATATATGTATCCACACAGGCAAGTTTGATTACCAAAGGAAGATCACAGAAAAAGCTGTCTACTTCATTGGGGCCACAGAAGGGAAGGTTCACAGTGAAGGCCAACTGGCTCAAGGAGTGCAGGATTCCAATGATCCATGAAGCCATAACTAAGCCTGTACACTTCTGCAAACTCATAATGGTTGTGTAGTGCAGAGGTTTGCAAATAGCAACATATATGTCATATGCCATGGCTACAAGCAGCACCATCTCACCAGCAGCAAAGACATGGAGAAAGAATATCTGGGCCATGCAACCATCAAAGGAGATGCTTTTGTGCTCCAAAAGGAAGTCTGCAATCATCTTGGGAGTGGCAAAAGTAGATAGGCATACATCAGTGAAGGAAAGGTTGCTGAGCAGGAAATACATAGGAGTGTGCAGGTTAGGTTCAGAGATCACTGTGAGCACAATGAGGAAATTACCCAGCAAAATAGCAATATAAAACGTGGTAAAAAAAGCAAAGTAGAAAATTTGGAGTTCTGCAGATCCCGAAAACGCCAGCAACATAAACTCAGTCACTCCAGAATACTTTGCTTGGTTCATTGTGTCAAGTGTTAAGATTGGATTAGAAGTTTTCTGTGAAAAAGTGGAAAAAGAAATGAGAATAATGTCAGATGATTAATTATGAAAATAAAAATGAGAGAAAAAATACAAAGACAAATTCACTTGGCTGATATATTGACATATCTTCTTTAAACCTTGCTTACCACTTGTGTACACACACACACACACACACACACACACACACACACACACACACACAAATACAAACAGAGACACATTTATTTGTCTGTATTCCCTTGCCATTTAGAAACATTCTAGAATGTTATAGCTTTAGAAGACATATACTGATACGTTATTAATTCACAGTACTGATTTAGAATTTATGATCATTCAGGAAAGGATTGTTCTAAATTTTCCTTTATGTATATGTGTGGATATAGGTAAAAATATATAAATTTTGGCTATGTTTCAAGATAAATAATAGGTAAAATAAAACTATACAGTGTATGCCTAAACTGCTTATATACAGAAAACAAACTGGTAAGAACATTAAGATCAATTGTTCACACACCTAAATACAAAAATACAAGTAAATGAAATCAATAAATGAAGAAGAAAATACATTATTTAAGTCTAACTATATGGTGATTTCCCATGGCATTTTTATTTGTTCTTTTGGACTGGTTTGCCAAGCTCTTCCCTTGCCAACATTTTTATTGTCTACCTCAAAGTAGACTCAAAGCAAATGAGAAGAATAAGAACTTAAATAATTAAAAAGTAGATGCTATTCATATCCCATACAAGTAATTAAATGGATGTAGTACCTTTTGAAACTAAAATGTTTTGGTTTTAATAAAACATTTTCTTTTAAATATTATATAATTAGAAATATAATTAATTCAGTCTAGACTTTAACTTTCATCTCTAACTTATGGGAGAATAAAATCATAGATTTAAAAGTGAAAGAAAGTTTAGATGCCGCCATCTAATTTTATAGATTAAGAAACAAATGTTTCTTTATATTCTATAATATCAGTTGTAATAATGCAGATTCCCCTAATGGTGTTGAGACATAAGGACCAGATTTGAATCCTTTAATCTCGCACAGGTCATAAAATTATGGTCCTTTCAGAATCTAAGAATCATAGAAGTTCAGTTCAAGACAGTATCACTACAATCAACTAGTCCATCTCATTCCTAAATTAATTCCTTACAATGTACTTGACAAGTAGTCACCTAATTTCTGTTTAAATAATTTTAATGGAGAAGAAGTCAAACGAAATTTTTGAAATCTTCCAATTTCAGGAACACATTTTTCAAGTGAACCAAAATCTGCTTCTCATGGAATCAAGCTACTGGTATGCCTTCTGGAACTAAAGCACAATAAAATTAAAATCTCTTTCATTATAAAAGTCATTCAAGCAGTTAATACAACTATCATAAAATTCCAAAACCTTTGTTCTTCAGAGTAAACCCTGTTGTGTAGCTGAGGAATGTTAATTATTCAAAAACATTTTAAAAAATTAAAAATTATTTTGAATTTAGAGAAAAGTGAGTAAATCCAAACTATGTATTGAGAAATATTTTAAATGACTATTTTCATCGCTTTGCAACATTGCAAAGCATTACTTCACAAGGATATCCATTTTAAATACTATCACTATCATAAAGTCTGCCCAGAATATTCCAGATCAAAATGATCAGTTCTGCCCTCAGATTTCTTATATCACTTTGATCTTTTTCACTTAACTCTTCTTCCATTAGGATTATAAAGGTGTATTTATTACCATACCCCCAAAACAGGAATAGACGGTAAGGTACCTTGAAAATAAGATTGGTATTATTTCTATCTTTGTATCTCCAGAACCTAGAGGAATTCTTTTTAATAAATTGTTAATTCATGATAGATTCAAGGAAGTTACCTGGATGATAGAGACATTGAGACTTAGAACTTCTTAGAATATTTTACTCCATCATCAAGGAAGAAAATGTTGCTTGCCTTGCTGACTAACTCATCTGTTCCTCATAATTAATTCTTGCCTCAGACCAATGTTGAAGAGGCAAGAGGCAGGAGAAAAAGATGACAAGTTCTCCATTTATTTTACAAAATGTCAGAGCTTAAATATTCTCTTAGTCCCTGGTTTACCCCCCAATTCCCTTAGAGTTCTCCAATTAGCAATTCAAATAAATTCCTCCCTGCCAGTGCACAGCAGGTGGTAAAGTGTACTTCCTCAGGCTAGTACTTTTCACACAATGATGCTATCACCTGCTTATTGTTGAACCCAATGCTCCAGGAAGAGCCAAATTGGAGTAACAGATAACAAGATGCAGAAAGCCAACTCAGAAGAGTAGGCCAAAGGTGAACCTGGGCAAGAGGACCCCTAGGCCATTTCCAATCAACCAATGACCTCTCTGTGATCCTCAACAGTCTCTTACAGGAAAGGTCAAAGATATTGTAGGTGGAAACAAAGACTAGAAGTTAGAAATCATGGAATTAGTCCAAAGTTCTATTGCTGGCTGGTTCTCAGACCTTGAAGATGTCCTTAATCATTTTGTGCCTCAGTTTATCTGAATAAGATAATAATAAAAGCCTTCCCTAAATACTTCATCTGAATTTCTGGAGAATAAAACTGTGAAACCATTAATTTTCCTAATAAATCAAACAATGCACAGGGAGTCACATGTAATCATTTTGATAAAGCCTGGAGTGAAATGAATACTCAAAAATCAGTCTTGGGTCCTCTCTGTCTAACATTACTATTTAAAAAGAAGAGAGCAAATATGAAGTCTTTCTAAGCACTTCAAAAATGCATGCATGAAAAGGAGAAATCCCATCTTTTTGCCAGGTATCAATTGAAACTGTTATTTATTGTGGTCTATCTATAAATATGCCTCAATCATGTTATAACACAAACTAGAAAGCATTTTAACTTCTATCACCTTTTTTTTAAGCTATTGACTAATGTCCATTAGGATGGGGCTTACTAAAAAACATTGTTGCTGGGTTAAATACTGAAATTTACCATACCCTTTTCTATTGTGAATGATTGAGTTAGGACACTTGAAGGAATCAACCATACTACTTGCTTCTTAAGACAAATAGAATAACAGCAGTGCCTTACTTGACTAATTAATATGAACTATTGGAATGATCATTTATAAGACATCAGTCATTTGTTTGGGGACCAGATCACTTGAACATTGAATATAGTGAATCATCACTTCATAGAAGAAATAATAATAATATATTTTTCTTTAACATTTTAAGTGCAAAATATTAGTTACATAAAATGTTCCCATATATATATATATATATATATATATATATATATATATATATATATATATATAATATACTTATATAAACTCACTGGATAAAAAGGGTGCAAAAATACTGGATTCAGAGGTGGAGAACCTGGGTCTGATTAATCCTTCAATTACATATGACACCACAAAAGTCATTTCAGATCTCTAGTCTTCAATTTTCTTTAAGGTTCCTTTCAGTCCCTAATATACTAACTTTGCAGATTAAAGCATGGCCCAAGTCTTTATAATGATTAGAAATATTAGATATAAGATATTATGACTATGAGCATCACCATTAAAAACTATCAATGAAACATTGACCTATTCATGGAACTAAATGAATGCCTTAATAGCATTAGCTATCATGTAATATGGGACAAGGAAAAAAAAAGATTCAAATTTAAGCAACATTTGCTTAATACCCATACTAAATAACAGTGAAATGAGACAAAAATTTGAACACCACAAGAGCTAAGGTCAGGGGTAGGAGAGGAAGCTATCTAGAAATACATATGAATATGATAATCAATTCATAAAATTGCTCTTTACATGTGAACATATTATCAGAAAATTTTATCTTTATATTCATTTAAGTATTTATGTTGTAAATCAAGTCATAGGATTACCAGTAAAAAATCAAAGACCCTTTAGTCATTAACACAAAATTGTCATGATTTTCAAATCTCAATTTGGAAGATCACTGTATAAGGTAAAGAAATGCTTTTGCAAACTTTGTAAATCTGAATACCTGGATCAGCATGAAAGGAAACTCAATTTAAGATCAGAAGCCCAGTGGCAAAAAGAAAACAAATAAAATTCACAATTTGATCATAACTGTATTTAAGAATGTAAAGAAACAGCAAAAAAATAAGGAATAGCCTTGCAAAGGTTTAAGTTTATAGATAGCACACATATATTTTATAATATTCCAAAAAGAAAACCAGAGAAAATATTTTTAAATATAGATAGGATGCAGGTATATATTTTCATTGGGAAATGGAGAAAAAGAGAGAGAGAGAGAGAGAGAGAGAGAGAGAGAGAGAGAGAGAGAGAGAGAGAGAGAGAGAACTTACATAGAGCCTTCAACAATTGTCCTATGGATTCATTAGCAACATTTTGTTTACTTCAGTCACTCTAAATTAATAAATTGAGCTTTTGTGGCTTCAACAAATAAATATTCTTCTCTTATTGCCTAACATTTTCTTCTCATCTGGCCCATCTATTCCCTTTGTTGGGTGATATGAACCAGGAAGGTGGATAAGGGATTGGATTCTCCTCATTCATTGGAAGAAAGTTTGGTCCCAGAGAGATTTTTGCCACAAGTTCTTCAGATGTCTTGTAATAATAATAATAATAATAATCTAAAAGATATCTCTATACAATCTCCTAATAAACCTTTTCTCCTACATATTTCTTTCTTCTGTAACATTGCCACATCCATTTACCTATCTTGTGATTCTCAAACATTATGAATAGTTCCCTATAATATTTCTGAGATACTTTGAGGGAATAACAATTGAATTCCCAAGGTTTTTCTCCTTAGTCATATGATAAATTAGATATTTTTAATGTCTGTGTGTGTGTGTATGTGTGTGTGTGTGTAGTTGACACCTATGATAGCCTGTTGCAGCCTTTGAACCTGATAAAGAAAAATGTTTTTTTAAATGTTTGAAGGTAATGTAAGTTTTGATTAAGTTAATAAAAATTAAAGATGCATTTTTCCCAATAACCCTCATGGGTTATGCACCTTAGCCACAGTTACACAGCTTATTGTGTCAGAATCATTTTTTGAAGTTAAAGCTTTCTGACTTCAAGTCTAGTTCATTATGTTATGGTGCCCTTTGATTTTTTGTATGCTTATTTCAGAAACTGATAGCAATTCAAGCAAATTAAATTTCATATACAGGCAATGCAAAAGAGTGACAGGAGGTTAGAAAAGACTCCTATAGAAGGAATTTCATCTGAGATATAAAGTAAGCCAGTGAAGTCAGGAGGCAGACAGGGAAGGGAAAACATCCTCAAGTGAGATATAGTAAAAATATTTGCAGTCTGATTTTATTTTTTCCTTGATCATGGGGCCAGGATGACAGAGAAAAGGCTGGGACTTAACTCAACTCTCCTAACTTCTCCTCTAATCATCTTTGAAATCACTCCACAAAGCAAATTTTAGAGTAACAGAAGGCACAAAAGGATTGTGAAAATATTTTCCAACCAAGACAATGGTCAGGGAAGATTTTATCTCATTGCCATGGGAGTGGAGCTTGGCAAGCCAGCAGTTGTCTTGGAAGAACTTTTTCAGATTTCTCAGTCCATAGATGGTAAAGGAGTCTAATAAATGGTCAGGAGTTGATTACCGGGCTCCCTTTGCTGCTGAGTGCAAGAATCTGTTGCATTGACCATATGGAGATCTGACTCACCACACTGTGACATGGACTTTTAGCAAGAAGGAGCACTAATACACCAGAACTAGTGGATAAGGGGAAATAGGGGGCCCTGATGATAGCTGCAAAGTAAAAAATGTGCTTGTGATCTCTTATAGACAAGAGCACAGGTCAAGAGAGTAGTAAACACAACTCTGTTATGATCATACCACCTTTGAAGCCAGACTGCTCCCCCCAAGAACTACCTATGAAAAAAGCAGCATAAAAATCTGAAAATTGGGTCTAAGAAAAAGTCCAAATTGGGTCTTAAAAAAAAGCCCAAATTTAACATAGAGTTAAGAGTCAAATCAACACATAAGAGAAATAGATAAACCACAGCCAACAAAGAACAAGATAATAAAAAAAGTTTCTGTTGTAATAGGGAAGATCAAAATACAAATTCAGAAGACAACAAAGTCAAAACTGCTACTTCCAAAGGTTCAAAGAAAAATGGGACTTGTTCTTAGATTCCTCCCATACAAAATATATCCTGGAAGAATCCAAAGATGATTTTAAAAAACAAATAAAAGAGAGCAAAAATGGGGAAAGAAATGACAGCAAGGCAGGATGCAAAATAACAAAAAGCATGAAAAGCAAGTCAGCAACTTGCTAAAGGAAGAATAAAATACTGAAAAGAATTATATTTTTAAAGTGATAAGGTTCAATCAGTAAAAAAGGGAAAAAATTAAGAGAAAAAAACTCCTTAAAAAAGCAGAATTGAGGGGTGGCTAGGTGACACAGTGGATAGAGCACTGGCCCTGGAGTCAGGAGTACCTGAGTTGAAATCTGGCCTCAGACACTTAATAATTACTTAGTTGTGTGACCTTGGGCAAGTCACTTAACCCCACTGTCTTTAAAAAAAAAAGCATAATTGAGAGATGGAGCCAAGATACTAGAGAAAAGGCTGGGACTTGCCTGAATTCCTCCCCTCCCCCCCCCACAGTAGCAAGACTTGATTTTATATATATATTTCATTTTCATCCATTTGTATATGCATATTTCCAAGTTACAAAATTTCATTCCACCCTTCCTTCCCACCCGCCTCCCCTCAGTCGTGAACAGTGAGGGTAGAATTTTGCATAAATATTTTGTTAAAGATAATTGCAAATTAGTAATTTTTGATATGAGGAATTAGGATTAAGGGAAGGAGATGCAAAAGAGATAATTTTTATAAAGTATTAATGAGATTCGAGAGGGGTGTTTTTTCTGTGTGTGTTGTTTTGTTTTGTTTTTCTTCCTCTGGTTGGGGATAATATAGACTATTAGCAGTCAAATACAGTAATCCTAGCTCTCTGGACTGTGGAGAGGAGTTGTTTCCAATAAGGTTGTTCATCTCATAATGTTGCTGATGTGCACATTGTTCTTTTGGTTCTACTCCCTTCCCTCAGCATCAGATCCCATAAGTCATTCCATGTTTCCATGTTTCTCTAGAATCTGACCATTTATAATTTTTTTTTAGGTTTTTTCAAGGCAAACAGGGTTAAGGGGCTTGCCCAAAGCCACACAACTAGGTAATTATTAAGTGTCTGAGACCGGATTTGAACCCAGGTACTCCTGACTCCAGGGCCGGTGCTTTATCCACTGCGCCACATAGCCACCCCTCATTCATAGTTTCTTATAGAATAATAATATTCCATATTTTTATTATACCATAACTTGTTTAGGCATTCCCCAAATGATGAGCAGCAGTTCCAATTCTTTACCATGTCAAAATGACCTGTTGTAAATATTTTGTAACACATAGGACTTCTCCCATTTTTTTATAATTTCTTCTGGATGTAGTCCTAGAATTGGGATTGCAGGGTCAAAAGGTATGAACAGTTTTATTGCCCTTGGGCATAGTTACATATTGATCACCAGAAAGGTTGCATTTGTTCACAAGTCCACCTCTCCAACCTTGATCATCTTCCCTTTTTCCTCATCTGGGATAATCTAATAGGTGAGATAATATCTCATTGTTGTTTAAATTTGCATTTCTGTAACCAAAAGTGATTTGTAGCATTTTTTCATATGATCATATTTACTTTTAATTTCTTCATTTGAAAACTGTCTGTTCATATCATTTAACCATTTATCAATTGGGGAATGATTTGTGACCTTAAAAATTTGATTCAATTCTCTGTATATTTTAGAAATGATACCTTTATCAGAACTCCTGGTTGTGAAGATTGTTTCCTAGCTTTCTCTTTTCTTCTAATTTTGGCAGCATTATTTTGTTAGTGCAAAAATGTTTTAATTTAATATAGCCAAAATCATTCATTTTGCATTTTATAATGTGCTCTAATTGTTCTTTGATCATAAAATTTTCCATAGATCAGATGTTTAGAGTATTTTTGGTATATTAATTAATCTATAGTATTGTTCTTTATGTCTAAATTCTATACCCATTTTGACTTTATTTTGGTTTAGGGTGTGAGATGTGTATCTATGCTGAGTTTTTGCCATTCTATTTTCCAGTTTGCCCAACATTTTTTGTCAAATAGTGAGTTATTATCCCAGAGGCTAATATTTTGGGGTTTGTCAAATAGTAGATTGTTGTTTTCATTTACTGTGTTTCTTTTGAGCCTATCCTAATTTACTGATCCATCACTCTTATTTCTTAACCAGTACCAGGCAGTTTTGATGAATGCTGCTTTATAGTATAGTTTTAGATCTAGTATAGCTAGGCCATATTCCTTTACATTTTTTTCATTTCATTTATTTTTGCCCTTTTATTGCTCCAGATGAATTTTGTTACTCTTTTTCTAGCTTGGTAAAGGAGTTATTTCATAGTTTGATGTCTATTGCACTGAATAAATATTTTAATTTGGGTAGGATTGTCATTTTTATTGTATTAGCTCGACCTAACCATGAGCATTTGACATTTTTCCAGTTATTAGATTTGACTTTATTTGGGTGAGGAGAGCTTTATAATTGTGCTCATATAATTTCTGTTTGTCTTGGGAGGTAGATTCCCAAGTATTTATTGTTGTCTAGAGTTATTTTAAATGGAATTTCTCTATCTCTTGTTCTTGGGCTTTGATCTTCATATATAGTAATCCTGATCATATATGTGGGTTTTTTTATATCCTGTTACTTTGATGAATTTGTTAATTGTTTCAAGGAGTTTTTTAGATTATTTTCTCATGTTTTTTAGGTATACCAGCATATCATCTGCATGGAGTGAAAATTTTGCTTCCCAGTTGCCAATTCTGATTCCTTCAGGTTTTTATTCTTCTCTTTTTTTGCTTCTGCAAGGATTTCCAATACTATATTGAATAATAATGGTGATAATGGGCATCCTTGTTATACCCCTGAATTTATTAGAAATGTTCTGAATATTTTCCCATTAAATATAATATTTGCTGATATTTTAGATAAATACTATTTATTATTTTAAGGAAAACCTCATTTATTCCTAAACTTCCTAGTGTTTTTATTTGGAATGAGTGTTGTAATTTATCAAAGGCTTTTCCAGCATCTGTTGAAATAATCATATGATTTCTGTTGGTTTTAGTCTTGATATGTTTAAATGTGTTGAGTGCTGAATCATCCCAACCTTCCCACTATAAAGCCAAACTGACCATGGTGTAGTATCCTGGTAATAACTTGCTATGATCTCATTGTTAAAATTTTACTTAAGATTTTTGCTTCATTATTCATTAGCAAAATTTGCCTACAATTTTCTTTGTCTATCTTGGTTCTTCCTGGTTTTGGTATGAGCAACATGTTGGTGTTATAAATAAAGGTTGGCAATACTCCTTCCTCTCCTATTTTTTAAAATAGTTTATACTTAATAGGAATTAGTTTTTGTTTAATTGTTTTGTAGAATACACTTGTAAATCCATCTGAACCTGGAGAAATTTTCTTAGGGAGTTTATTGACTTTTTCTTCAATTTCTTTTTCTGAAATGGGGTTAAGTAATTGATTTCCTCTTCTATTAAATTAGGCAGTTTATATTTTTGTAAATATTCATCCATATCACTGAAATGGTACAATTTATTGGCATATTATTCAGCAAAGTTGTTCTGAATTATCTCTTTAATTCTCTCCTCATAGGTGGTTAGTTCACCGTTTTCATTTTACTACTGGTAATTTGGTTATTTTTATCCTTTTTTAATCAGATTAAACAGAGGTTTGTCTATTTCAATTGACTTTTTTCTAAAGCCACCTCTTAGTTTATTTATGTGATCAATGGTTTTCTTGCTTTCCATTTTATTTATATCTCCCTTGACTTTCAGAATTTCTAATTTGGAATTTAATTGGGGATCTTTAATTTGCTCTTTTTCCAGCTTTTTTTATTTGCACACCCAATTCATTGATCTCCTCTTTCTCTATTTCAGTCATTTAGAGATATAAAGTTTCCCTTCAAAACTGCCTTGGTTGCATGCCATAATTTTGGTACAATATCCATTATTATCATGCTCTTGGATATAATTATTGATTATTTCTATTATTTGCTATTTAATCCACCCATTATTTAATTTGCAATTAGTTTTTCATTTATCTTTCCATGATGCTTTATTACATGCAATTTTATTGCATTATTATCTGTGAAGTGTGTATTTATTATTTCTCTTTTTCTGAATTTGATTGTAAGGATTTTGTGTCCTAGTATAAGGTCAGTTTTGGTGAAGGTGCAATGTACTGCTGAGACAAAGGCACATTCTTTTCTATCTCCATTAAGTTTTCTCCAGAGGTCTAACATATCTATGTTTTCTAAGATTTCATTCACCTTCTTAAGTTCCTTCTTGTTTATTTTGTTGTTAGATTTATCCACTTCTGAGAGAAGGAGATTGAGGTCTCCCATTATTAATGTTTTGTTGTCTATTTCTCCTTGTAATTCACTCAGTTTTCCTCTAGGAATCTGGATGCTATACCACTAGGTGCATACATGTTTAGTAATGATACAGCTTCATTTCCAATTGTGCCTTTTAAGAAGATGTAGTTTCCTTCCTTATCCCTTTTAATGAGATTGATTTTTTGCTTTTACTTTGCCTGAGCCTGGGATTGTTACTGTAGATTTTTGTACTGCCACTGAGGCATAATATATTTTACTCCAACTTTTTACCTTTACCCTGTGTGTATCTCTCTGCTTCAAATGTGCTTCTTATTAACAACGTATTGTAGGATTCTGGTTTTTAATCCATTCTCCTATATATTTCTGTTTTATGGGACAGTTCATCCCATTCACATTTACAGTTAAAATTACTGTTTATGTATTTCCCTCCATGCTATCTTTATCCATTTATATTTATGTCTTTCCTTTTCTCTTATTTATCTCTTCTTTTTCTCCTCACCAAAATTTTACTACCTTTGCCTTTTGCCTTTTCTTTTAAAAATTTCACTTAGAGTTTCTTTCCACTTATACCTTCCCTTCCCTTTTATCAGTCCCTTCTTCTTATCTTTCCCATTCTCAGTTCACCCCTTCCCTGTATATTAAGTTAGAATTTTAAATCCAAGTGGGAATGTATCTTATTCCCTCATTGGGCTAAATCTATTGAATAGAATTTACTCAGCATCCACATACTCCCTTCTTTCCCTCTAAAATTATAAATCTTTCTACCTCTTCCCTTGCTCCTCTAATATTATTAAACAGATATCATCAATCAGAGTTTGATTACTTGATTCCTTGATAAGCTCCTATTGTTATCAAGATATCATCACAGATTGTTTATTTGATTGCTTGATAAACATTATTGACTCAAATTGCATCAAATTATAATTATAATCATTTTTTTACCTTATTCCCTTTACAAGTATCTGTCAAATTCACACAACCCTCCTCACAAGCCAAAATATCATCCAAAGCCCTATTAGTTCATGAACTTTGTGCTCCTACCCCCCAGGCCTATTTTCTTTCACACTTTCACATCCTGTTATGTTAACCAAGGACTATTATAGCTCCCACTTTACCCCCCCCCCACCCATCACCACCACCCAGGGTACTTAACCCTTTGGTATGTGTAGCACAGGATCCTGATCTAATTAACTGCAAAAATCTTGAAGATTTCAAAGTACTGGGAAGCTCAGCTCGGGAGGTCTTCACTGAGAACTACACAAATGATTGTAAGTAACAGAGACACTGTCTTATGTCTTCACAGTTTATGATGCCCTCAATTAGACAAGAGGGAGTTAGCTTAGCATCTTGTGATTAAAATGAGTCAAAATGTAATGAGACACTTTAATTAAAGTTAACATCCATGCTTTTTTAGGGGCTTTTTGTCTCAAATATAGTGATGTGTTCTTGGACCTCTTCAATTGAGAGATAATTATATCTAGATCCTTTAGGTTCATTCTCTTCTATTATATTCTACCCTGTAATTTTCCTTAGAGAAGTAATGTTCTAAATAATTAGAATTCTTATAGCTTCCCTTTTATGGAATCATTGTGTAAATGGAATAATTGTGTAAAACAATTTTGTTTTTTTCATTTACCTTTTTTTATTTAATTCTTCCATGGTATATTTGACAATTAAATTCTATGTTCATTTCTGATCTTTGTGTCAAGAAATTCTGGAAGTACTCTATTTCATTGGACATCCATCATTTTCTCTGATCATATATGCTAAATTTTGCATGGTATTACATTCTGGGCTATAATCCTATGTCCTTAGCTCTCCAAAATATGTTATTCAAGTACATACAATCCTTCAATATTGAGACTGATAGGTCCTCTGTTAGTCTGATTATGTTCCCTTTGTATTTGAATTGTTTTATTTTGACTACTTGAAGGGTTCTCTATTTTATTTGTGGGTTCTGGAATTTGGCTTATACAGTCCTTGGAGTTTTTATCATAGGGTCTCTTTCTGAAGGGTAACTGTGGCTTCTTTCCATTACTATATTGTTATCTTGTTCTAGTAGATGGGCAGTTTTGCCTTATAATTTCCTTCATGATGTTTTCCAGGTTCTTTTGTTGGTCTAGGCTTTCTTGTAGTCCAATGATTCATAGATTATCTCTTCTAGATCTGTTTTTCAGGTCATTTGTTTTCCCCAGAAGGTACTCTACATTTTTTTCAATTTCAGCAGCCTTTTTATTTTGTTTGATAGAAACTTGTATCCTTCTAGATTCATTAGTTTCTAACTGTTCACTTTTAATTTTTAGGATTTTATTTTCTTTAATTATCTTTTGTGTTTTCTTTTCCAATTGGTTTCTTTTACTTTTAATGGAGCTGATTTATTTTTCCAGGAAAATGGGAGAGGAAAGAAATAAGAAAAGGAAAGTGAAAAGAGAATCAGAAAAGCATTACTCTAACAACTACTGTTAGTATAATATTCTTCAGGTTCGATGGACTTGTTCATTTCAGCAGTATAATAATCAAAAACAATTCTAAAAGTCTTGTAATGGAAAACACAGTCTATATCCAGTCTATAGGGAATATACCTTTTTATCAACAGGGACATGGCACCTGCACAAAAATTGATTGTGTATTACGGCATAAATTCAGATCTTAAATGCTTCATTTTCAAATCATAATGCAATTAAAAATTGCATGTGATAAAGCTCCCTAGAAGATCAGACTAAAATTAAATTAAATTAAATAATTCAGTACTAAATAATTAGTGTTGAGAGTCACTCAGGAGAGTTTGGGTTAGAAAGTAAGTTATGACTAAAGACCCAGGCTTTGGTGACCCTTGAGTTGAAGGCTCTCCACAGAACTTTGCTGTGATTACACAATTGTGTCATCCATGGCCTCACTTGTGTGATAGCCCTGTACCCAAACTTCTTGACCTGGGTAACATCTTACTAGATTATTTCCTGAACTAGTTTTAGAAACATCATTGTTCTATCCTGTATGTTAATTTTCTGGTTTTCTGCTATAAAGAAGTTTGATACTATCAATAAACAGTTCTGCTAGTTGTCCTGCTAGCATCCCCACCCTAGTGTATGCATGTTTCTTTTATCTCTTGAGACGAATTAATCCCCTGGTGGACAGGGAACTCAACATTTGGTGCCCTCATGTGGGGCAGTTACTGGGACTTGAAGCCCTCTGGGGGCTGAAATAGTCTTTCAGAAGAAGAAAACCCCCCGGTAAGTCTGTGGTAGTCCTGGGATGATTCAGGTAAGGGGAAGGTTTGAAAGCCTATAAGTGGCATAAGCTTTTTACTTTCTTTTTCCAAGAAGGTACAACAGGTATAATAGAGAAGGAAATTTTTATAGAACTAAAAAGAAGCTAGGGCATGATGTGAATATTTTGAAGAAACTGGCTAAAGAGAGTGGTTTAGAAATTATCAAAAAAAGAAATAGATAAGTTTTATAGACAGTTTAGGAATGGTCTCCATGGTTTCTAAGGAAAGGAGAATTGAGATTAGAAAATACTTTGAATCTACATGATTGGAGAATAGTATGTGAACAGATAAATGAATTATTAATATGATAAAAGGCTGGTGACTTTGTCTCTTCGCTGCTTCTTCACTATGATTCTGACAGAATGTTTTCTCCCCTCCTTCTCCCTCTCCACAGCTTGTTCATTTTCAACTCTGGCTCAAATCTTTTGACCTTGAAGTTTAGCAGAAAGAATATTTTTAGAAAAAGGACTAGCTAGAGAGAAGTAAGTATGAGAGGTTTGACTTTGTATAACTGACAGATGGATTTTGGGAACTTTGAAAAGTAATCTACAAATCAATGGAGTAAGAGAAGAAAGTATAAAGAGTTATAAGTCTATATGGAGATATGTGTTTAAAATGAGGTTGGGATAATCTGAAAATTGCATTAAACTACCAGTTTTGCAATATTGGCAGTGAATTGATTGTCAAACTAATATGCCCCATAAAGTAACATGTTTGATATGAAAGAAATTGCTAAATAAATGGTAACTATTTTTTCAAAAAGGAGTAATTCTATAATATGTGTTAATCCTGTGAACAAAGTTATCTGAAAATAGATATAACTGAATTAAGTGTTTTGTAAAAAATAATATTGATTTTTTGGTTATAGTGTTTTTTGGCTCCTCCAGATTCATAAGAGCAGAAAGCAGAAAGGGAATGCTAAAATAGGCAGGGTCAAAATGGCCTTGATAGAGGCTGGGATGCTGTCAAAACCTTTGTTAGCACAGTCTTCTGAGTTCTATGCTCTTAAACAGGTTTTGTAATTGCTAAAAAAGGGGGTATATTTCATGTATTTGAAGTATTTGGGGTGACAGAAGAATGATAAACAGTAAAGGTAAAGAATTAGTACATATTATCTTGATATCTCAAAATGTGGTAAATCTCCAATTCCCAGAAAATCATTTTGTCAATGAGGATAGAAAGCTCTTATTATGCTAGAGTATTGAGAAGTCAGAATAACACTGATACAAATAAGCAGAATTTGCAAAGTTTTATATTTTGAAAAGGAAAATAATTTAAGATAATTTTGAATATGAGATTTGGAATTAATAAGATTATTAAAAGAACTGTATTTCATTTTATTTTATTTTATTTAGTTTTTTGTCAAGGCAATGGGGTTAAGTGGCTTGCCCAAGGCCACACAGGTAATTATTAAGTGTCTGAGGCTGGACTTGAACTCAGGCACTCCTGACTCCAGGGCTGGTGCTCTATTCACTGCACCACCTAGCCACCCCTATTAAGAGAACTATAAAGAAAATCTTGTAATCATAAAAATTTTTAGAAATATTTGGTCTTAAGAATGTGTTATATATAATTAGTAAACTGTACAAGAGCAGATTCAAAGAATTCTTTTTGAAAATTGTGTTACAATAACAAAATATGAATGAATTAAAGTGTCACTAATCACATTTTTAAAGATTTGTTATAAGAAAATCAGAGAATACCTTGCCAATCGGTTATATCTGCCACAATCTTCTTTGGCATAGATAGTTTGTGAAAAGCTTTATTTTTCCATTTCATATTTATGAAATTATATCTATATATATTAGAAATTATATATGTATCTTGTAACACTGGCTTTGGTAAAAAAATTGCTTTGGGTTTTTTGAAAATTAATATATATTTTAAAACTAAATGCATAGAGAATGTTATTTTTCTTTTTGAAATTAGAAGTGTATTTGGTATAAGATGAAAATAGCTTATACAGAAATGAAAAAGAAATTTGCATGTAAAAGATATTCAGGTCTAAGTTTATATTTAAGAGAACTTGTTTTGTTTTTGCTTTAAGAGAGTGAGATGTCAGCCTGGAGATTTTATGTTTCCCATAGGTTAAATGTTTAATTTTAAAGAAATAAAATGGTAAACTCAGAAGAAGAGTGATTGGGAAATATGGTAATTATTTCCAGTAATATTGAGTATATGTGAGGGACTTTGAAAGATGAATGGGAAATTGAAAATTATGTAGCCCAGTTATGTATGTAATCCATCTTACTGATGAGCAAGATGCTGAAAAAGTTAGGTGATCTAATTTTGTCTATATAAGCTATTTTTCTGTAATAATATCTAAGCCTAGAATTGAAAATTGATTTCTTTGTAGAGATGAGGGAAACTATCAGAAGTTATGACCCTCGGGGTTCCCTGAAATTTTTAAACAATGTGATGGACCTTGTTCTAAAACCGTAAGTCCAAGTATATATGAAATAAAAGAAATTATATGCCACATTATTGGTATTAAGTGAATGGCCACAACTCTTTAATACTTTTACAGATAGTAAGTATGATGATCATGTGGTCAGACACATAGAAACAGCCTTTATTAATTATAGCACTGATAGAGTATTGTATCAACTCTTAAAGAATTACTAAAAGTTATCTGAAATAGATATAATTCCTTTTTTATTGAACATATAAATTCCCACCCTGGATTGCCTGGACCCATATATATGAAGTTAATCATAGGACTGATCAATTAACCCTCCCACTCCTTATAAGCTTAGTAGAAAAGAAACCTAAACCATCTCACAAAATATTCCATCAGAATGCCTCTTTACTAAGGAAAGCATTTAAAATTACACCAGAGAGCAAGTTAGGAATATAGTAAAATCCTGTCCACAAAGGGGTATTTACCTACCCCTCAAATTATTCTAAGAACTAGAGACTTGACACCTAATGAGTTATGGAAGATGGATGTGACTCATTATACACCTTTTGGAAAATGAAATCTATTCATGTTACTGTAGATACATTTAGTTCACATAAAATGGCAACAGCACAAATTTCAGAGGCTACTCAAGGTGTGATTGATCATTTATTACATTGTTTTACAGGGATACCAAAATCTATAAAAACAGATTATGGCTCTGGATATACATCTATGGCATTTAAACAATTCTGTATATATTTCTATATAGAACATATTACAGGCATTTCTTATAATCCCATAGGTCAAGCCTATAATTGAGAGGAAGAATAGGTCGTTAAAAATTTTCTACATAAACAGAAAGGGGGGACTGTGGGGACGTAAATACCAGACTACTCCTAAATACAGCTTTATATTCATTAATTATTTGATTTTGGATGATAAGAATAAACCCAAGGCTGAAAAAAACTTTGATTACAAAATTACCATAGAAAACATTATAAATACTCCTAATAGTACTCATAGAGAAATATGAAAGGATACCAAATCTGGATATTGGAAAGGACTTGATCAGTTACTAACCTGGGGTCAAGGGCATGCTTTTGTTTTGTCCAAATATGGAGAAACTGTCTGGATGTCAGACTGTGTAGCCCAGATGTTCAAATAATACATAAAATGAATAACTTCCACTTAAGAAATCAGTAAAGAAAGCATAAGAGGGGAAGAAAGGACAGACCATTCAATAGGAAAGCACAACATGGACTTATAGGATGACTTGTGATGCTTATATTAATCATGAACAATTTGGGGACTGCAAAGGGAACTGAATATTGGACTTATATTCAAAACTATACTGTGGAGAGAAAAGTATGAGGGAATTTATTTTGATAGGGGAAGGTGAAAATTATTTGAGATATAACAAAGTTGCTATTGGAAATATCACAGAGAGGTGGCTAGGTTGCATAGTGGATAAAGCACCAGCCCTGGAGTCAGGAGTACCTGTGTTCAAATCCAGTCTCAGACACTTAATAGTTACCTAGCTGTGTGGCCTTGGGCAAGCCACTTAACCCCATTTGCCTTGCAGAAAAAAACAAACCTAAAAAAAGGAAATATCACAGAAGAACTGCTGAGAAGATAGGTATAATTTTTCTGACTTAAATAATATCACACCCCATATAGAGGAATTTATGATCATTACTGATAAAAAAGAGGGAAAATAATATTAACTGTTACAGTTGCCTTATTTGAGCATGTGTTTTTAAGGAAGTGTTGAATAAGGAAAAGATAGAAGCAAAATATGCTCTAGAATTATCAGAAAGTGGTACTAGAACATTTAAGGTTCAGAAGAAGACTTTATGAAAATATTTATTATTTGATTAATGCATTACAAACTTCTGTAATGAACAATTTGTGTTAGAGAAGAAAATATAAATTTGAGAAAGAAATTGCATGTTTGGTTTTCTTCTCCACCTGTAATTGGTAGATGGTTACATGGTATTATTTCTGTTTTCAGCTTTGTTGTAATTATGATATTGATCATTTGTTGTTTGTCTCTCATTTTAAAAACTATTTTTGCTCTAAGTAAGAGTTTGGGTTTCACATTCAAGATGTTAAAAACCAAAGGATGTTACAAATCCATTGCAGATCATGGTTTTGGTTAATGAATTCAAAGACAGGAGAATCTCACATCTGGAAGGTTTAAGAGATGTATTAGTTGTTTTGCAGTTGGAGTTATTATGCTTGTATCACTTATAGACTCATCTATATCAGTTGCCCTGTCTATATCTAATGTACAAAATGAAATAGTTCAAGCACATTATTTAGAGGAACTTAGTAAAAATGTAAGTCTGGGCTTCCAAAAACAGTCAGATATTGATAAACAATTTTTGCTAATGTTTAAGGGTTTGAAGAAGACATTAGTTTCTATAGGAGATGAATAGGATATGGTAGAGTTTAAACAGATACTTAGTTGTGAATATGGCTACATGCAAATTTGTGTGACCAATCTGGAGTATAATGATACTCAATGAGAATGGAACAAGGGTAGGAATCACCTTGATGGATTGTTTGGGAATTCTATTGTGTCTTTTGGTATTAATTGATGACTTGAATAAGTTGACTAAAGACATCCAGGAAGCCTTCCAGCAAGATTTGTCTCCCAAAAAGACAGCCCATAAGATAATTAAATGGCTTCTACAGCCCACCCTCTTTGGGCTTTGAACCCAGAGTATTATACAATTATGTCTTACATTGATTCTCTTGATTTTCTACTTTGCTGTTTACCAAGTTTTGTCAAAGTATTTTTTCCTGTAACCAAAGCTACTATATATGTTATCAGTAGAATTCAGAATTGTATAACCCAGGTTGAGCATCAGGTTGGGCAACTGTGAGTTTGTTGTGTAAACAGAAAAGGAGAAAGTGTTGAGAGCCATTTGAGCAAGTTTGGCTTAGAAAGTCTCTGGTGACCCTCGAGCTGAAGACTCTCCACAGAACTCTGCTGTGATAACACAGCTGTGTCATCCATTGGCCTCACTTATGTGATAGCCCTGTACCCAAACTTCTTGATATCCTGCTAGGTTATATCCTTCACTAGTTTTAGAAGCATCATTGTTTTATCCTGTATGCTGATTTTGTGGTTTTCTGCTATAAAAATCTGTTTGATACTATCAATAAATGACTCTGCTAGTTGTCCTGCTAGCATCCCCACCTGAGTGCATGCATGTTTCTTTTCTCTCCTGAGCCAAATGGGAAATCAATAAATTAGTGGATCAAAAAACAAAGCATAGAAGCACTCAGTAATTTTATCCAAAACAAGATAATAATGAAACAACATACCAAACACTTATGGAATGAAGCCAAAGTAGTTCTTAGGGGAAATTGTGCATCTCAAAATGCTTATATAAATAAAATAGAGAAAGAGATCAATGAATTATGCAATGAAAAAACCATAAAAAGAACATTAAAATCACCACTTAAATTCCAAATTAGAAATTCTGAAAATCAAAGGAGAGGTTAAAACAATTGAAAGTAAGAAACTAGGGGCGGCTAGGTGACATAGTGGATAAAGCACAGGCCTTGGAGTAAGGAGTACCTGGATTCAAATCCCATCTCAGACATTTAATAATTGCCTAGCTGTGTGGCCTTGGGCAAGCCACTTAACCCCATAAAAACTACTGAACTAATAAATAAAACTAAGAGTTGATTTTAGTAAAAATAAAAGAAAGAAGAAAACCAAATTACCAGTATGAAAAATGAAAAGGATGAATTCCCCTTCACTGAAGAGGAAATTAAAGGAATAGTTGGAAGCTATTTTGTCCAAAATAATTACAATAAAAAATAACCTACACAGTGAAACTGAGTTTAATCCATCAGGAAAACTTAGTATTTAAAGAAATAGAGTACTTTCAAGCAATCCTGATGAACAGACTAGTGATGAATATAAAATGTGACATTCAAATAGAAGACTTAAGAGAAACATAAAAAGGTAAATAAGAAAGAAAAATCACAAGGTGTTTACTAAGGTTAAACTGTTTATATTCCTATATAGAAAGATGAAATGTGAAAGTCCTAAAAACTTTATCATATTAAGGTAGCTAAAGGCATTTACATAGACAGTGGGCATGATTGTAAGTTGATTATCCTAGAAAGGTCTTCAAGAAAGATGAGTTGGCAAGAAAGAGTAATGCATTGGGGAAGGGTGAAGTGAAAATGAGAGTAGGGACATTTCTTTTTCCCTCACAGAAAAGAGGCATAGAGGAAGAACTTTTACAATGAGGATTAAAAAGGGAGGGGAGATTGGTGAACAATGCTTAAACACTCACTCTCATTGTAATTTTTTTAAAGAGGGAATATATGCATATTAAATATATATATGTTGTATACAAATATAAAATATGCACATATATATATACACACATACGACAGCTCTATATAGCAATGTAACTTACTCAATAGGAAAAAAAGAAGGGAAAGATGTTAAAAGAAGGGGCAGAAAGTACAAAAAAGATGAATAGATTAGCAAAGAAGAGACCAGAAGAAGAAAATAGAATGGAGGGAAATAAACAATTAGAATGAATTGGAAACCAGAATTCAAATATATGTTGTTTACATGAGGTATACTTGAAACCGAAAGACACATACAATGTTAAAGAGCTGAAGCAGAATCTAATATACTTTAGTTAACTTTAAAAGAAGGCAAACATAAGGGTCTTGGAAAGACAAACCAAAAACCAATTGGAAACTAAATAAATTAATCTTAAATAATGGGTAGGTCAAATAGCAAATAATAAAAATAATCAGTAATTATATCCAAGAAAATGATACCAATGAGATATCATACCAAATTGTATGGGTTGCCAAGGCAGGTTTAAGGAGGAATTATATAGCTCTAAATGCCTTTATGAATAAAATATTGAAAGAGGAGATCAATGAATTGAGTATTCAACTAAAAAGGCTAGAAAAAGAGCAAATTAAAGATCCCCAATTAAGTACCAAATTAGAAATTCTGAAAATCAAGGGAGAGATTAATGAAATGGAAAGCAAGAAAACCATTGATCTCATAAATAAAATAAATAATTGGCTTTCTAGAAAAGCCAATGAAATAGACAAACTTTTGGCTAATCTAATTTAAAAAGAAGAAAGAAGATAACCAAATTACCACTGTCAAAAATGAAAAGGGTGAACTAACCACCAGTAAGGAGGAAATTAAAGAAATAATTCAGAGTTACTTTGCTGAACTGTCTGCCAATAAATTGGATAATTTGAGTGAAATGGATGAATATTTACAAAAATACAAATTGTGCAGTTTAACAGAAGAGGAAATAAATTACTTAAATAATCCCAATGTAGAAAAATAAATTAAAGAAACCATCAATAAACTCCCTAAGCAAAAGTCTTCAGGTCCAGCTCAAGTTACAAGTGAATTCTACCAAATATTTAAGGAACAATTAAATTCTATTTTACATAATCTATTTTAAAAAATAGGAAAGGGGGTGGCTAGGTTGCACAGTGGATAGAGCACTGGCCCTGGAGTCAAATCTGGATTCAGACACTTAATAATTACCTAGCTCTGTGGCCCTGGGCAAGCCACTTAACCCCATTGCCTTGCAAAAAAAAAATAGGAAAGGAAGTTCTGTCAAACTCCTTTTATTACACCAACATGGTGCTGATAACTAAAACAGGGTGAACCAAAGCAGACAAAGAAAATTATAGACCAATCTCCCTAATGAATATTTATGCAAAAATCTTAAATAACATTTTAGCAATGAGACTACAGTAAGTTATTATTAGGATAATACACCATGATCATGTAGGTAGGATTTATACCAGGCAGGCCAGGTGCCTGTTCAATAACAGCAAAATAGTCAACATAATTGAACATATCAATAGCAAAACCACAGAAATCACATGATTATCTCAATAAATGCCAAAAAAGCCTTTGATGAAATGCAACATCCATTCCTATTAAAAAATACTAGAAAGTTTAGGAATGAATGGAGTTTTCCTTAAAAGAACAAATAGTATCTATCTAAAACTATCAACAAATATTATATGAATGGGAATAAACTTTAAGAATTTCCAATAAAATCAGGGGTGAGACAAGGATGCCCATTATCACCATTACTATTCAATATAGTATTAAAAATGCTAGTTGAAGCAATAAAAGAAGAAAAATTACTTGAAGGAATCAAGGAATGAGAAAGCAATGGTAATGAGGAAGCAAAACTTTCATCCTTTGCAGATGATATGTTGATATACTTGAAGAACCTGAGAAAATCATCTAAAACACTCCTTGAGAAACTTTAAAAATTCAGCAAAGTAACAGGATATAAAATAAACCAACATAAATCATTAGCATTTCTATATAGGAACAACAAAGTCCAAGATCAAAAGATTGAAGTAATAGTACACAAAAGAAATAGCACACAACATTAAATACTTTGGAGTCCATCACCCAAAGAAAACCCAGAAATTGTATGAACACAATAATAAAGTACTTCTCACCCAAATAAAGTCATAATTGCTCATGGTTAGGTCACATTAATATAATGATTAAATTACTTATTCAGGACCATACCAAACACTATCAAATAACAACTTTACCAAGGTAGAAAATATAGTAACAGCATTCCTCTGGAGCAACAAAGGGTCGAAAAAAGCTGAGGAATTGTTGAAAAAAATGTAAAGCAAGGTGTCCTAGTTGTACCAGATGTAAAACTCTACTATAAAGTGGCTGGCATCAAAACCACCTGCTGCTGGTTAAGAAACAGAACAATGAATCAATCAGATCTATGGAAAGGGCACAAATTTATGACCAAACAAGTAAGGGAGTACATTATAAACTACAAAATAAATGATTTTGACTAATATTAAATTAAAAAAATATTGCACTAATATAAACAATCCTGCCAAAATTAGAAGGAAAGCAGAAAGCTTCATACTACAAGTTCTGATAAATATCTCATTTCTAAAATAAATAGAGAATTTTATGAAATTTCTAAGTTTAAAAATCATTCCCTAATTGAAAAATGGTCAAAAGATATGAATAGAGAGTTTTCAAATGCAGAAATTAAGGCCAGATAAAATCATATGAAAAAATACTCCAAATCATTATTGATTAGAGAAATGCAAATTAAAACAACAATGAGATATGACTGCACACCTATAAGATTGGCTAAGATGAGAAAAAGGGAAAATGATCAATGTTGGAAAGGGTGTGGAAGGATTGGAACATTGATGCATTGCTGGTGGACTTGTGAACAGAACCAACCATTTTAGAGAGTAATATGGAACTCTGTCCAAAGAGCAATAAAAATGTTGATTCCCTTTGAGTCAGAAATTCTAATTCTAGGCACATAATCAGAAGAAATCATAAAAAATGGGAAAAGTTCAATATGTTCCAAAATATTCATAGCAGCTCTTTTGTGTATGGCAAAGAATTGGAAATTGATGGGATGCCCATCAATTGGGGACTGGATAAACAAGTTATGGAATATTCTTGTTTAATAAGAAACCATAAATGGTTGGACTCTAGAGAAGCATAGAATGACTTGCAGGATCTGATGCTAATTAAAAGAAGCAGAGCCAAGAGAACTATGTGCATATTACAATATTAGGAGATGATCAACCTTGATCGAAAAATCTCCTCTCAGAAGTTCAGATAGCTAGGACAACCACTTTAGACCATGAACAATGTTATACCAATCCAGAGGAAGCAAAAATATAAAATAAAAAAACAACCCTTCAGAATCTGATGAACACTTTATAAAAATTATCTCTTGTGTATCTCTTTCCTTGAATCCTAATTCCACATACCAAAAATGAATAATTTGTAAACATGTTAATAAAAAAATATGTGTGCATGCTGTTAACTTCATTGCTTGCTGGGGAGGAAAAGGAGGGTAGAAGGAAATTTTGTAAGTTAAAAATATATATATGCATATGGATGAATTTTGAAAAAAGCTTTTATAACATGCATTTGGAAAATAAAATACCTAATAAAAAAGAAAAGAGAAAATAACACCTTAAAATCTACTAGGGGACAGGTAGGTAGCACAGTGAATACCACACTGGCCCTGAGTTCAAATCTGACCTCAGACACTTAAGAATTACCTAACTGTTTGACCTTGGGAAAGTCAACTAACCCCTACCTAATTGCGTTACAAAACAAATAAAAATAAAAATAAAAAAATTGACCAGGCTAAGTGGAAAAATAGGCACAGAAATTGAGGAAAATAATTACTAAAAAAGTAGAATTGACCAAATGGGAAAGTAGATAGAAAAGGTAAGTAAATAAAATAATTCCTTAAAAATTAGAATTGAACTAAAGGAAACTAAATATAAGAAGTCAAGAAACAATAAAAGAAAACCAAAAGAATGAAAAATGAAGAAATTATGAAACATCTCATTGGAAAAAATGACCAGGAAAGTAGATTCAGGAGAGATAATTTTAAAAATTATTGAATGACTTGGTAGCCACGATAAAAACTAAAAAAATCACAACAATAACCAAGAAGTTTAGACTTCATCTTTCCAGATATTATCAAGGACAATTATTCTGATATTCAAGAACCAGGGAGTAAAATCAAAATTAAAAATACATTCAATGTCTCCCCAAAGGAATATTATAGCCTAAATCAAAGCTCCCATATTAAGGAGAAAATATTGCAAGCAGACAAAATGAAACAAGGGCATAATATGGATAATAAAAAATTTACAATCAAGAATCACCTATGTAGCAAAACTGAACATAATCCTTCAGAGTGAAAAGATAGACTTTCAAATAGTCCTGATGAAAAAAACAGAGGGAGGTCATGCCATGACAAGCACAAGAATTGGATTTGAGTGAGGTGGTCCAGAGTGAAGTAATCAACCTCACTTTCTCTTTTTGGAGTCATCTGGGTTCAGGAGCCAGATATCAGTCAAGATGTTTAGAGATAGTCCTGGATGCTCAGTATTCAGTGTTAAGTTATCATCCTGGGTTATAGATCTAGTGTTAGTGTCAGTCATCTGAGACCAGATTCGAACTCCCATCCTCCTGACTCCAAGATCAGTGCTCTATTTACTGTGCAACTTTTATTCAACGAATTAAGTATGGGACAGGTACTTTATATCTACATTCAGAAGAAATGTTAAAAATTGAAATTTACAATATATTTGTCAAAAACAAAGGACAATAACAAAAACAGAAGTCTGTAATATGGCTATTTTATAAGTGGAGAAGATTTCTGCATGAACAACAGTAGAACATGGGTCCTGAGAGATAGCTTAGCCATATTCTGGATATGCAATGTCTTCCATTGCCCTTGGTCAATCCAAAGAAGTCAGTTTCACATCCACAAATCTAGAATTTTGAAGTTGATGGCTGCAAGGTGAACAGTGCAACAGATTCCCCAAGAAGCCAGCAGGAGTCCCAGGAAACATACTCTTTTCTTTATGGAAGTCAGGATTGCACTGGAATGGGTTTGCTCTAAGAGAATGGCCTGCATCTTGTAAAACACTGAAGTTCTGGAGGTATCCGGTGAGCTTGCATTCTGGGGAGTGTAC
The DNA here is from genome assembly GCF_037893015.1 of Macrotis lagotis. Taxonomy (NCBI): domain Eukaryota; kingdom Metazoa; phylum Chordata; class Mammalia; order Peramelemorphia; family Peramelidae; genus Macrotis; species Macrotis lagotis. Next base: position 188,475,810 of record NC_133661.1, on the reverse strand, counting down.
TAGTGGAGCAGAGAAGCATAGCTCTAGTGTCCTACTATTCTAATGTCTGAAAGAAAAGACTATACTGACAATTAATTCATCAAGAAGAAGTTTTGGATTAACTGTTTTTGTAACCTGATATTGTTCAAATGTTGTGATACTTACTGTTCTGTGAGTTGCCATTTTGTCACCAGAAATCATGTGCTGGTCCTTTACCATACAATGATAGAGTGTCCATTAATATCATAGGAAAAATATCATATTCAAGGAACAAGGATTTCCAAAGCACTAAATTACCACCAAAAATCCTGTTTCCTATAAATTCAGGCCATAATGTAAAATAGTCCTGGTTAAGACAAGTGAGAAGGATTCCTTTGCACAACATCCCTTCCCTATAATAAACATAATTGTGAAAATCATGTCATAATTTATATGACCACATGGTCCTCTTCAATTACAAAGGATGAACATCAAATACAAGCAATATATAGTACCTTATAAGCTTAATATTTAGGTATTAAATATTCAGTACATGTTGTTAAAACAACTAGTCTTGGGTAGTAGCTCATCTACTACTGCTCCCTCATTCCAACTCGATCAAACTTCAAAATTCTTAAAATTTATATATATTTTTTCATGTCTGAACATAAGGATGTGGCACTGTGAATAGAAAGCAGGGCCTTGAGTCAGGAACTCCTAAGTTCAAATTGGGAGAGATTTGATGACTAGAGAAACAGTTTTGGTGAAAGGAAGAGGATGCAAGATTGTAAAAAGAGGATGCAGGTTGTAAAAAGAAAGTGAAAGGAGAGAAAGTTGATAGCATTCTTAACAAGTTTAACCACAAAAGACAAAAGAGATATAGAATGATAATTAGTAGGGATGGAAGGATTATATGAGAGGCAAACTTCTTAGCTGAGAGTGTGGGAGTAGTGGAAGCCATGGGAAGTTTAAAGAAGAATGAAGAGGTTTGTAATAATCACTCTCTCTTCTCTTCCCCACCTTGATTACCTGGTATACTAGTCTGGGATAGAAATAAGAGGGATGTGTGGGAAGTCAAAGAATTAGGGGGTGGATGAGGAATGACAAAATGCTTGACCATGAAGATAAAGCATAATGAACATAATGCACTGCAAGATCCAGTGCATCACCATTTTTGTTCATGAATGAGGTGAAGTGGGAGGTTATTAATTCAAATATAGTGACAAAACACCTGTGATTGTAATTACATGTTTCATAAATATATGTTCTAGGAGTCTTTCATTTCACCTTATTCTTTTCTCAATTTCAATGATTATATGATTCATCTGATGCAATGATATGATAGAACTATGATACTTAAATAAACAATATTAACAACTTGTGAAATCCAGCTGGATCTATGTAATGACAACTTTAAATAATTAGATTGGGGTAGCTAGGTGGTACAGTAAATAAAGCACAAGGTCTAGACTCAGAAAGACTCATTATTCTGAGTTCAAATCTGGACAAAGACACTTTTTAGTTTTGTGACCCTAGAAAAGTCACTTAACTCTCTTCACCTCATTTTCCTCATATGTAAAATAAACTGAAGAAAGAAATGGCAAACAGATCCACTATCTCTGCAAAGAAAATCTCAAATGGAGTCATGAAGAGTTAGATACAACAATAGCAACAAAGAATTAGATTTTGGCTTTTCATAAAGTTTTACTCTTAATTTCTCTTTACTCTTAATTTATTCTTAATTTCATCTTCCATTAGAGTTTATCCTTCTCAGGTTTTATATAAAAATGAAAAAAGTTAAAGACAAAATTTATTTTGAAAAAAATGAAGGACAGAATGACTTGAAGGTCTGCTCAAGGTATCATGTTAGTCAAGACTGGGGTCAGTTTAAAAATCTGCCTGACACTTACATGTTGGCTCTTCAGTTTCTGCATGGCTGTCTTTACCTCTTTATTTCTTAGAGTGTAGATTAGTGGATTCAATATTGGAGCAAAAATAGTAGAGAACACAGAGAAGACCTTATCAACTGGAAAGTTGCTGAAAGGCCAGACATAAATAAAGATGCAAGGTCCAAAGAAAAGGGTCACCACAGTGATATGTGCAGTCAGTGTAGCACGTGCCTTAGCAATACCAGCTGATGAATGATGTTGTACAGTGACCAGGATGACAGTATAGGAAATAAGCACAAGGAGGAAAGAGGCCACTCCCATTAAACCACTGTCCAAGAGCATTAGTATTTCTGGAACATAAGTATCAGTGCAGGCGAGTTTGATGACCAAAGTAAGATCACAATAATAACTGTCTATTACATTGGGACCACAGAAGGGCAAATTTATAGTAAAGGCCAATTGGCTCAGGGAGTGTAAGATCCCAATTACCCATGAAGCCACCAGAAACCCTATGCATTTGTTCAGACTCATAATAGTTGCATAGTGTAGGGGTTTGCATATGGCCACATATCTATCATATGCCATAGCTACAAGGAGCACCATCTCACCACCAGCAAAGACATGAAGTAAGAATATCTGGGCCATGCACCCCTCAAAGGAGATGGTCTTTAACTCCGAAAGAAAGTCAATGATCATCTTGGGGGTTGCATAGGTAGCCAGGCATATATCAAGTACTGAAAGATTACTTAGCATCATATACATTGGTGTGTGTAGGAGTGGTTCCAATATCACCGTGAACACAATTAAAAGGTTTCCCAGCACAATGGCCATATAAAGCAAAATGAAGAGTACAAAGAAAAGAATCTGTAGCTCCCAGGAAGTGGAGAGTCCAACCAACACAAATTCAGTTACTCTTGAATGATTTCTTTGATTCATTACTTCAGGCTACAGCAGTTAGCTAAAAGGAAATGAATCAGAAATACAAATTATTTAAGGGCACGAAAGGAAGCACCCTTTCATAAAGGATATTTAATTCATTAAGAATATTCATTACTACAAATATTTAGGAACACTACTAGGCAATATATATATATATATATATATATATATATATATATACATATTTATACATATATATAGATAAAGATATATATACACAGAGACAAAAAATTAAGTGTATGGAATATTCCCTATCTTGTATTGTTCAGGACAGAGGATAAAGATAAATAAAATATAAGCAATGTTGAGAAAAGAAAGATTGCAATGAAGTAGGGAGGGAGGAGGAAGCAATTGAACTGAACCTTAAAAGGAGATGAAGTAGCCATGCTTTGGGGATATTAAAGAACTGGGGGAAAGTAAGGCAGGTGCCAACTAATTGGAAAAATGACCGAAGTTTCATACATGAATATAATGAAATATGTTTGTACTATTAGAAATTGTGAAAAGGAAGAATGTAGACAAGTGAGAGAAACTCATGATAATTACAACAATGTAAGGTGCAAAGCTCTTACCACGAGTTAGGTCTGAGACCACCAAGTCAGTATACAGTAAACCAGTAATGAGGATCCCAATCCCAGCTCAAAAGACAAATTTTGAGACCTAGGAAACCTGGTGCACATGAGGTACAGGTTTAGATTACCCTAATGCAGGAAATAAAATACTAGCAACTAAAACATAGGCAACTCCCTAGGGAAGCAGTAAGTCAGGGATGGGTCCCCAGCTCCCAGATCAAAAAGATTGGGGCAATACACCCTGTGCCCAGGAGCATAGTTCAACTATCAAAATGAGAAAAAAACCAATAAAACAATTAAAAATATGCTAACCATAAAATTATTTTATTTTGATAGGAACAATAAAAATGCCATCTCAGAAGAGGATAAAATATGAACATCTCAGGACAAGACAAAATATTGGTACCAGTATAAATTGTTCTCAAACCTAAAAGGCTTTTTTGGAAATACTCAAAAAGGATTTTCAAAAGAAAAGAAAAGAAAAGAAAAGAAAAGAAAAGAAAAGAAAAGAAAAGAAAAGAAAAGAAAAGAAAAGAAAAGAAAAGAAAAAAAAAGAAAAGAAAAGAAAAGAAAAGAAAAGAAAAGAAAAAAAAAAAAAAGAAAAGAAAAGAAAAGAAAAGAAAAGAAAAGAAAAGAAAGAAAAAAATGAGTCATGTATGAGAATTATAAAAAAATTGACTGAAGAAAATAATATATTTAACAGTAAAAAATTGCTTACTGGAAAAGAATTACAACTCATCAAAGCATAAATTAATCAACTGGAATATGAAAACAACTCATTTAAAAGTAAAATTATCAACTGGAAAAGGAAACACAAATGTTAACTGAAGAAAATAAAACCCTCCAAATTAGAATTAGACAAATGAATATTAATAACTCTATGAGACACCAATATTCTATCAAACAAAATCAAAAGGTTGAAAAAATAGAAGATGTAAAGTACCACTTAGGAAAAATGAGTCACCTGGAAAAATAGATCCAGAAGAGATAATTTATGAATTATGTGTCCACCTGAAACCACAATCAGAAAAAGAGCCTGAATTATATTTTGCAATAAATTATTGTGGAAAACTACCTAATATTCTAGAACAAGCTAGTAAAATAATTATTGAAAGAACCAATTGATCATCCCCCCAAAAAAGAGACCCCCAAAATAAAAACTCCAAGGAATATCATGACCAAATTTCAGAACTCTCAGTTAAAAAGAAAAACTACTGCAAGCACCCAGAAAGATACAATTTAAATCCCAGGGAGCCACAGTCAGGATTACACAGAATTCATCAACTTCAAAATTAGACTGACCTGATGAAAAGACTAGATCAGAACAGAAAAACTGATCATCAAATACAACTCAAGAGATATGCAAATATATAAATGGAAAGGGGAAAATTGTTAATCAATAAGACTAAATTATCTATAACCTTACATGGGAAGACACCTGCAAATCTTTAGAATTGTATTTCTCTTAGAACAGTTGAAAGGAGCATTATATTTACAGGGTTTCGGTAGAAATTGACTCTGATGTAATCGACCTTTTAATTCTTGATGGTTATATATCCATTGGAAAAGTTAAGAGGAAAATGCCATCCATATCCAGAGTCAGTATAAAGTTATTTTGATGGGATGAACCTTATAATATAATCAATGAAATAACTCTTAAGAATTGTGCTTCAGGGGTGGCTAGGTGCTGCAGTGGATAGAGCACTGGTCCTGGAGTCAGGAGTACCTGACTTAGAATCCAGCCTCAGACTTTTAATAATTAACTTGCTGTGTGGCCTTGGGAAAGCCCCATTGCCTTGCAAAAAAAAAAAAGAAAAGAAAAGAAAATAAGTAATTGTGCTTCTATCAGGGGAGATAAAAGGAGTAAGCCTTGAAGGAGGGGGTCAGTATAAGACAGGTAAAAAACAATTAAAATTTGAAAAAGAGAATTATAATAGGAAAAGAAGACATTAGATGATCAATAACACCACATGATGAGGCTCAAAGGATCTATTATAGTAAAGAAAAAGAAGGGAGGGTGTGAGCACTGAGTAAATCTTACTTTCAGCAGATTTATCATAGAGGAAATAACATGATTACCATTTGGGTTTAGAAATTTATCTTACTCTATAGCGAATTAGACTGAGAAGGGAAAAGAAAGGGTAAGGTGAAGGTGATAAAAGGGAAGGGGAAAAGTAAAAGAAAGATAAGGTTACAGTAAAAGTAAAAAAAGTAAAGTAAAAGTTGAAAAGGAGAAGAAAAGGAAAAAGGACTGATAGAAGGGAGGGCAGACTAAAAGACAGCAGTTAGAAACAGCTCTGATGAAGACATAAAAGGGAAAAGGAGAGAGAAAAATAAAAAGAAGGGGAAGTTAGGTTAGAGGGAAATACAGAATTCATCATTTGAACTGTGTGAATAGGATGAACTTTCCCACAAAATGTTCATTGTTTCAAACTTCTTTTATGTTTTTTCTTTCATTTTCATGTTTATACCTTTAGTTCTAACTCTTTCACAGCATGACTGATATGGAAATATGTTAAACATTATTACACATGTACAACCCTATAATATTTTCTGTCATGGAAATGGGGGCATGTAGGACAATGTAGAACTCAAAAGCTTGCAAAAGGAAGAATGTAAAAGACTATCTTTGTATGTAACTGAAAAACAAATACAATTTTAAAATAAAATTAAAAATTAAAAAAACACATAATAGCTAAAATAAAACAAAACATTGTAAGTGGAATTACCTAATGACCAGAACTGAAACTGAAAATAGTATAATTAACATTAGCAAACTTTTCCTTAAGAACAGAGAAAATTGCCCTCTCACCCTTCCATCAGAGAAAATGGAGCAAGGCATTTACTATCAGCAATGATGTCATATTTATTTTTGATTAACTATTCTGCATTTTTGTTTTCTGCTATAAGGGAAAACCCTCTGAGTTATTTTGAAGGAAGAGATATATATTTAGCAATGAGTATCATAAAACAACAACAAAAAAATCAAATTCAATAAAGGAATGGATTCAAAAAAAGAATTTATAAGTTTTAGAAGTTATGGTCCCATGAGTAATGTAACTTGAGGCTATGTAAGCTGCATGATGTACCAGTGGATAATAATATTAAAACTCACTCCTTTCAGTTTGTTACTTATACCTATTAGTATCTTTTTAAAATGAGTTTTATTTTAATAGTGCCACATAAATTACTAAAATTTCACTATCTCTAATTAACCAATTAGTTGCCAGCCTCTACTCCAGTTTAAGTTAATCTTTTGGATGGAAAAAGTCTTATTCTATTATCTTTAATATCTTCCCCTTTCTATCTTTCCTCTATCTTCCTTATACTTTATTCTCCCCTTTATACTTTACAAATATTATCTCTTTCTTCATCAACATAACCTTAAAAAATAAAATGATTTAAAACTCCATTTTATAATTGAGAAAAATTTGGCAGACTTAATTAATTTGCCAATAGTTTCATTTAATTGTATGCAGCTGAACTTCAACTTAGGTCTTCCTCCAAATTCATTGCTTTGTTCCTTGTGCCATCTAGTTTTCTCCAGCAGCACATTTTTTGTTGATTAGTTGAATATGTTCCATATATCAAGAAAGGTTTGAATGGATATACAAAAAGAAGGGGATAAAAATGCCAAATTTAGAGAACAGAGAATAGTTCAGTTAGCCTGAAACTGAGTATATGAAGAAAGATTAATATGAAAGGTAGGTTAGAATCAGATTATGTAAGGTTTCAAATACCAGGTTGATTTTATATTTTATTCTTAAGCACAAGAAAGAATAAAGGCTGCATCCAAGCCACTCTGTTAATTTTTAAAATTAAATGACACTCTTTGTAGTATTTTATTTGCCTGATGTACTCTGAATTTTAAAGAGTGGAATCTTTTATTAAACATAACTATTACTATTAATTGCCATTAAATTTATATTTTGTTTGGTTTCATGAAATAAAATCATGCCCTTTATGTTTGAGAAATAAATGTTTACTCCAAAAACTAATGAATTAATTTATAAATAAATTAATTAATGAGCAAACATCAGTATTAATGAATTAATAAACAAACAAAGTAAAGGAATTATTGAATAGATAAGTAAATGAGCAAATAGGCAGACAGACTGACATATGGACAGACAGATAGGATAGATATAGATAGATAGATAGATAGATAGATAGATAGATAGATAGATAGATAGATATAGATAGATGAAAGATAGTATTCTTTGGGCACATAATGAAATCTACTGCAAACACTGACATCCTAGAGATAAGGAAACAATGAGGATTTTTTTTTGTTTTTGTAAGGTAATTTGGTTAAGTGACTTTCCCAAGGTCACACAGCTAGGCAATCATTAGATGTCTGAGACCACATTTGAACTCAAGTCCTCCTGACTGCAGGGTCAGTGCTCTATCTACTATGCCTTCTAGCTGCCCCAACAATGAGGATTTTTGAGAAAGACCATGACAAAGCTAGCATCTTGCCTTAAAGACTATTTTGGCAGTTTCATGGAGACAAGGCTGAGACCCAAATCAGGAAGGCCAATCAGTAGGTTATTATTATTATTATTATTAGTAGTAGTAGTAGTAGTAGTAGTAGTAGTAGTAGTAGTAGTAATAGAGTTAAGCAGCAGCATCAGTAGTAGCAGCTGTTGTTGTGTTGCTATTGTTCCTTGGTTTCAAAGAGGACCAGTTTCATCATGATTGATATCTTGGCCTGTACATGAATTGAATTTAAATGAAACATTCTTACTAGTTCTTCTTAAGGCATCAAAGTCCTGTGGCAAGACAAAATTCAACTCAACTGATGATAATCCAAGATGAAGTGAGTGATCTTGATGTCTTCAAGTTCTAAGCATTCCACAGCACCTTTTTCAGTTGCTTTTATGGACACTGGAATAAATATTGTCATTTACCAGGGGAAATCTTCTTACACTTGGTGTAGACATCCCCCTGACTGATCAACAGCTTTTAAGTCTAGAAATTAAGTCAAATTAGAAGTCAAGTTTAGACTCTACCTGGTTTAAACTCTTTTCTGATAGGATTTATTGGACTTGTAGCTATGTATGCTACAGATTCTAGGAGCCACAGGGATAGTTGAGTGAATCAATGGGAACCAAAATTGGATAAGCAGACATGAAAATGGTTCAACAATTCTTCACTTCAAAGGAGCTAGTCCTCCAGAACTTTTAAACTCAATTAAAACCTGAATTAAGATAGTTTCTGGGAATGTTAAAAGTGTATCCTTCATAACATTATCTGACATTTCATAATAAAGTGTGTAACTATACATATGTATGTATTTATGTATATTCATACAAAGGAATGTGTAAATAATATGTATATGTGCATGCAAATATACACACACACATAAATCCTAATTTTGTTAATATCACTTTTTTCTTTTTGACCAATCTTGTATTCACTTTTTAAGTACAAAATTTGTTTGTTTTTTAATTCTTTCTCTCCCTTATGACTCTCTGATCCATTAAGAAGGTAAGAAAAGCAAAATTCATTAAAAATTTGCCTAGTCATGGTGAACAAACTTTCACATTAACTATATTCCGAAAAGAAAAAAAGATAAGAGAAAAAAAATTATGTTTCAATTACTCTCTGAGTTTATCAGTTCTATACTGGAAATGGATAGATCAGTCATACATTATTTCACTTAAATCTAAGTGCCTCCTGCAGTAGTATTTCAATTTGAGGGAGTGGGTTCAAAAAACCAGTCAATGAGAGAAAACTTATAGTAGTGATTATAGTTCATAGGACCATAAGTTACAGCTAAAAAGGACTGCAAAATTCATTTAGTCAAAGTCCTTCATTTTACCATTTTTATTTTATAGCTAAGGAAGGGGAGGAAGATTTATCATTGTGATAGGCATTGTTCTAAGTACTTTATAAGTATTAACTCATTTGATCCTCAGAATAACCATAGGAAGTGAGTATGAATTGTTTTTAGTGGGATAAGTGAGGAAGGCCAAAGTTAATTGAATCACCCAGGTTTACATGTCTAGTAAGTGTCTGAGTTTGATTTTGAAATCAGATTTTCCTGATGCTACTTACAGTGCTTTCTTTCTCTCTCCACTACACCTTCTCTCTCTGCTTTTAATTAAGTATACTGCAAAACATAGAGAGTACTATCCACATGAATCCAGGTAGTAAATAGTAGTTATAAGTATTAAATTGTAGAGGTGACATTTGAACCCATCTTCAAATCCAGTGCTAAAACATATTCAATGCCTGATCTTGGTAGATAACAATCTCTCAGTGTTGTCTATCTGCCCCCCACCCACCATAAACCTTTAAGAATATGTTTCACAATTGTTCATTGCCTGCATTGGTAGAACTTTCCTGACTAGCAATGAAATCACAAGTCTAAAGCTTCCACTACCTCTTTCCCACAAAAAGAAAAAAAAAATAATCCTAGATTGGACAATACTATAGGGCAACCCTTGATTATGTACTCAAGTGTAAGGGAATCTGATAACATATAATACAACAGCAAACAATTGCATTCTAGTATTGGATATATGACTATATCTGTGAACTGGAAAGTTCATAACATTTTAAACAAACCTATAAGGGTCCATGGTGAAAACTACAATAAAGAAAAGATGGAAAAAAAATTAACTCATGCCATTGCATTCTCAATGTTAGTGTTTATCAGTGGACTATCATCTCTGGAAAAAATGAAGCTCAAATTATAGGCATAAAGCAACATTCCAAGGAAAGCTATTCATATATTCACTATCTATGTTTATATCAGTCTTACCTTGTTTAATAAGTATTTACGATTGTTTGTATCTTTTCTTAAAATATAGGGAATAATTAAAATTTTCATTTGATTAAAAGTCTTTGTGGAAAAGGGCAATTCAGTGGTGTAGAGAATAGAGAACCAATCCTGGAGGAGGAGGAACTAAGTACAAATCTGGCTCAAATACTTAACACTTACTCACTATGTGACTTTGAACAAGTCACTTAACTCTGATTATCTCACATTCACAACTATCTCCCATCATCCTGATACATATGTAGTCACTAGACCCAGATGACTGTAGAGGACTAAGGGAAGCTGGTGACTTTGTCCTCACATCCATTTCATGTGCATATCATGGAAACACCTCCCTGATTTCATGGTCTTCCTCAAAACCAAAGTACAAACAGCTAGAGTACATGTAAATAGGTGAATACTAATATTTCATGTAAATTCAGCAGGGAATGTCTGTTAGAGAATCAAAGATTTAGAAAGAACCTCAGAGATCACATCACTGTCTGACCCAATTCTGATCAAGAATTCCCTCTTTAGGGACCACTAGGTTGTGCAGTAGTTAGAGCACCAGCCCTGAAGACAGGAATATCTGAGTTCAAATCTGGCCTCAGACACTTAATAATTACCTAGCTGTGTGGCCTTGGGCAAACTGCTTAACCACATTGCCTTGCAAAAAACAAGCAAACAAAAGAATTCCCTTTTTAACATCTTTGACAGGTGGTCATCACTATAGTACAGTATAATCATTGATACTCATGCTGATGATCCAGTCAATCAAGTGAATGTTAAATTATGTTTAGGATATTGTTTAAGTAGGAAGAAGAGGGGGGGCAGTTAGGTGTATAGAGCACCAGCCCTGAAGTCAGGATGACCTGAGTTCAAATCTGACCTCAGACACTTAAAAATCATCTAGTTCTGTGACCTTGGGCAAGTTACATAACCCCATTGCCTTGTAAAATCCAAAAAACAAGAAGGAAGAAGAGACTATGGAATATTTTTAAATTACTTTCATAAAAATAAAATAAGGGTACTTATTCTATTAACTTAACTCACTACTTCCTGAAGTAGTCCATTCTAATTTTCCATTATCCCCCATTTTTTCCACTAAATTCTAATACCTTTCAGAAGAGGACACCACCACCACCACCATCACCACCACCACCACCACCACTAGCAGCACTATCACCTTCAGAGTTCAAAATAGGAATACTACTGAAAAACTCAAGGGAAGAATAACTTCCAAATAAGCAATCAACAAACATTTCTTTAACTAATGCCAATCATTCAGTAAAGAAAGAAAAGCAAAAACAGTCTCAGCTTTTGAAGTCTAAAAGGGAAGATAAGGAATAAAGGACAAAGTATATGCAAGATCTTGATAGGATAAAGTAGAGATAATCAAGGGAGGGAGAGCCTCACCAGAGGGGGTTTGCATTCTCCTGACATTCCATGAATACCAGTAGACAAGCATAGAATGTCAATGAGTCCTCCTTTATTCTGGATCCAGACAAGTCTAGCTTCTTTTTTTTCCTTTTTGTGTTGGTACATTTATCTGATATCCTGTAGATTTCATCTCCTCCTCTTCTTTTTTAAGAAAACATGGAAAAGCTTTTCATGTTTTTAATGTGCATTTTGAAGCCTTCTTTAAAAAATACATGTTTTTTATTAAATCATATGAAAGTATAAATATGAAGAGAGCAAAATTATAGAAGACAATATAAGAGAATTGAAGGAAGGGAAAAAGGGAGCAGGCAGAGGACATAATTAATAAACATGGGAAGGATAAAGTTAGGTATAACAGAAAACATGTGCTAGAAAAAACTAAGGGAAATGGTCTGATAGAAAATTTGATCAAAGACAATAACCTAGCTAAAGAAATAATGGGACCAGAGTTCAAAAATCTCAACATGTGCTCATCCTTATCACTGGCTGTGTCTCTATCATCCTCTCCTTCTTCAGTTTATTTTTCATCATCCTTGATCAACTCCAGCTGTTTATTGGCTTTACTCTTTCTCAGTTTTTTTTCATGCTCCCCAATAAATAATCCACTTTCTGTTTTATCAGGGACAACTCCTTCATTGTCTGAGGATCATCACCTTTCAATTGGCCAGATTTGGAGAAATAGCCCTGCTGCCCACTCTTAGAATTCAAGTCACTTCTGCTTCTATGGGAAGTGTTTCATGCCAGTAGGTCCCTAGGTCCCAAGCAAGGGGGAGGTGGTATATGTGTTGGGTGGCTATAGAACTGTTTTGCTGCAGAACACTTCACATCTGCTTATTTCATTTAGAATGTTTTGAACTTCCAAATTGTCAGACAAAATTGTGGCAAATATCCAAAAATAGATGATGAGTTTCGGTAAATATCAGTTACTGATGAGTCCTTTCATTTATGAAAGATTCCAGATGAAGTGAAACCTTCTTATTAGGTGTGTGGTAGTAAATGTTGAAAAATTGGGTCTCTGAGAGAAGTGTATACAGGATACACTTAAGTTTTAATTTCATCATCAAAATTTATTCAACAATTTCTTATGTTTAGAAAATTAACAAAACAATAAAAAGTCCAGATTTGTACCACTTACCGATTTTCAAAATATGATTACGCTGAACATTTAACAACTGGTTCTCCTAAGCAGGTCTGGGCTAATTCCACTATGCCACTATTTTTTATATATCATAAACCAAAACAGATGAATAAAGTGAATAGGAAAAGTGGTTGTTAAATTTTCAGTTTAAATCCTGGGAGATATACAAATGCTACAATCAAGGCTTGAATACATATTTTGCTGATTGTCTGAACTTTCAAAGTGATGGACAAAAAGTTAACAAAACAGAATAAAAGCAAAAATTTGTCTTGAGTGCATTTTTGAGAACAAATTGGTCAAAATCTACCAATCCTTCTCTCTCTCTTATTCTCTGTGTCTCCACATACACACACACACACACACACACACACACACACACACACACATAAATACAAACACACAGGGTTTCCTTTAGTCACCATTTGTCTAGCAAAGTGTTTTCCCAAAATCATCTAAGAAGAAAGTTCATAGCAAGGATTTAATAAAGAATCACTGGAATACATACCTGAATTATATTTGTGTTAAGAAATGCTGCTTGGTCTCTTCCAATTCATAAACTCCTATTAGAAATTTCAACAATACAGAATACATAAAGATTTTTTTTCTGTCTAAGCTAGTTCCCAAATCACTTCTACAACTGGCATGGACTTTTATACAGCTTGCCTTGATAGGAATTTTATTTTTAAGGTATACTCTTATCTATCTCTCTTCAAAGTGGAGATTAAATTCCAAGGAAGGTGATTTCTTTCTAGGGAAATCATTTAACCTCTCTTAGAAGAAACAAAATGGCTTAAGTCCAGTCATCCAAACTGTGTTCCATTCTCCCCAGTCTCTTAAAGATATTCCCTTATGTCTCCAACAGAACCAATTAATTGTATTGTGTGACTCTAATAAACTAGAGAGATGGCTCAGTGTTAAAAGGTGTTCCAAGAGAGTAGGAATTGATTCCTCAGTGGAATGAAATTCTCAACCTGTATGAGAAGAGTGGACATAACCTAATAAAAGCAAACCTAATTCTGTAGTATTTTGAAACTGTCCAAATCTTCTTGGATGTCCCATCTTATCCCCTGTGTATTATTCAATTGTATCCAATTGAATCTGATTCCATCCAATTCAGTTAGCACCTACAGTTTCAACAAATTAAATTAGATCAAAAAGGAAAAAAAAATAAAAGAAAAAAAGAAGAGGAAGAAAGGAATTCCTTGCACCAAAGTTATTCATATTCTAAAAGAACAAATCTTAGCTCATGTGAAAAAGCAATTAAATATATTTTACTTGAACCTAAATGCAAGGAATTCTGGAAAAAAGATCAATAGATAAAATTATTTATAAATAGAAAATGTGACTAGAGATTTCTTCAATTTCTCCTTTGTCACTGAAGTTCTGCAAAGGGAGTCTGGAAGCTGACTTCTTTACAATCTTGTAGCTGAAGTACTTGACTTACATTTGAATTGTCTCTTTTAACTCTGAAGTCAGTAAGTCAATCAACAATCATTTATTAAGTACATAAGCAAAAGTTAGGTGCCAGAAATAAAAATAGAAGTAGAAAGAAAAATACTCTTTACCCTCATTTACTCTAAAGGAGTAATATAATACATAAGACAAAACTGAAGTGGGGGGGGAGGTCAAAGTTACGCCCAACAAGGGGGAATGGTAGAAGTTTATATTGCACAAAGAACAGAAGAAAAGATATGACCAATTTGGATGTCTAACTTAAATGGAGACTCTGAGATGATTTTTCTGATCAAATGGACAGACTACAGGACAAAGGATACATCTAGTGTGTGAATTTCAAGGATGGAAGGAAGGCTTGGGATGAAGAGTTAGAGCATGATAGACGTCTATAGAGTTAACTGCAAAGAAAAGTTTCTGTGATTTGATAATTTTATTCAATAATCATTCTCAACGTCATTGTTCTTATTATATCAGTCTCTTTACAACTATTCTCACCCCCAATCATCTATGTGTCATATGGACCAGGTAATCCCTGGTTGACTCTTGCTCACACATACAAACTCTGTCATTTGAGTTCTACTTCCTCTATGAGATTTTTCAGTTCACATTTGCTTTTCCATTTTCCTATTGTTCATATGTTCTTCCTACTCATATGAAAGGTGAAAAATTGATAACTGAATTCCAATTAGGCAAATGTGTGTTATTCTCCCTATATCAGTTACAGAGGTACAACTATTTTCAGTTGCTGTGAATAATGAAAAAAATGAGTATTCCTTTTAATACAACAGAAAATCCATTATGTATATATATATATATATATATATATATATATATATATATATATATATATATATATAAAATTGTCTCTATTTACAAAGCAGTGGGAAGTTTCTATTTAGTTTAATTATTTTAGGAATTTTCTAGGAATAAAAGGATATAATAGTGTCAGTAATGTGGTCTTAAGAATTTTAGATTATTTTATCTCATAGGTGCTAGGTGCTATAGCAGGAGAAGCTAGGTAGTACAATGAATAGAGTGTTGATCCTGGAATATAGAAGACTCATGTCAATGAGTCCTATTATCTGGGTAACTTTGGAAAAGTCACCTAAACCAATTTTCATCAGGTTTGTCATCTAAAATATGAGGTGAAAAAGGAAATCATTCAGACATCTTTATGAAAAAAAAACCCAAAATAGAGTCATGAAGACTCAGATATATCTAAAAATGGCTCAACAATGACAAGAACAAAACTCCCCTTAAGGAAAAGAAAATCAGTTGGCAGATATGGAAATTCCATAATTTTGAATGAATCATACACATGTACAATAGCTTATTGTACATAAGGACAAACAATTAAATAATACACATTGAATGAGTGGGGAGCTGCTACCAAGATGGAAAAGAAAAAAAAATAACTTTCCTAAGCTCTTCTAAATTCTCCTCTAAACAATTTAAAAATAATTCCTAAATTCTAAAATGGCAGAATCCATGCAAGAACAGAGTGAAATAATTTTCCAACTCAAGACAACTTGGAAGGTGAGCAGAAAATATCTCTTCTGCAAGAATGAAAGTGTAGTACAGCTCAGAACAGGGTTTCTTAGTGCAGGCCATGTCCCAGAAAATAAATAGTGGCCTTTGGAGTTACTGAATAAATGGTGGTACAAAAAGCAGTAGCTTGTAGAGTATTTATCCCACAGGTGGCAAAGGTGTCAACTGACAGATGAGATCAAGATTACAAGGAATCCTTTGCAGGTCAAAGGTGCAGGACTCTGTTCCATTGCCCATATATAGATTCAAGTTGGAGACTTGGGTAACAGAACCACGATGAAAAGAAATACTGCCACATTAGAGCTTGTGGCCACAATGGAGCACGGACCACGGTAAAATTTCCAGGGTAGAAAGGAGTACTTACGGATGTTCACAGACCAGATCACCGTAGTAAGCACACCTCTCCTTAGATCATACCAACTTGGAACAACTGAAAACAACTTCACACACATATGTAAAACACACACACACACACACACACACACACACACAAACACACTTGCACGCACACTAAAAACAACAACAACAATAACTGAAGTTTGGAAAACTGCCAGCCACAGATGGAATCAGTGTCCAAATTTAAAATCCAGTTAAAAAGTCAAGAAATGTGCTGGAAATATGAAAGTAAAAAAAAAAGAGAGAGAGAGACACAATGGAAAATTACTATGGTAACAAGAAAGATAAAAAAAAAACCCAGAAGAAGACAAAGAAGTCAGAACTGCAACATTCCAAGTCTGAAAGAAAGTTTCAAAGAAAAAAATATGAATTGATCTCCTGTCCAAAAAGAATCCCTGGAAGAGGCCAAACATTAATTTTAAAAGTGAAATAAGGAAAAATTGAGGGGAAATGGGCAGAGAAATGAGAGAAAATGCAGAAAATCACACAAAAAAAGTGTTGAGTTTGATTTTTTAAAAAGGTACAAAAGATGCTGAAATAAATAATACAGTAAATACCAGAATAGGTCAAATCATTTTTTAAAAGATTTTAAAAGATAAAAATTCACTGATGACAAGAACTTTTTTAAAAAAGCAAAATAGATCATATGAAAAAAGAAATGCAAGTATTCATCAAAGAACTTTAAATGTAGAATTGACCAAATGGAAAGAAGGTACAAAAGTTCATCGAAGAAAATAATCCTTTAAAATTTAGAATTTGGCAAGGGCAAGCTAAAGATTCTATTAGACTTCAAGAATCAATCAATATTTAGGACATTACTAGAAACAGGTATAATCTTTTTAGTGATCCTATACCATCAATTTTTCACTTCTGTAATTAAAAATACATAATATTCTATGACTTCGACAAAATGATAGTTATGTTGGGTTGATATTAAAACTGTTTACTTGGACTTCCAAAGCAGAGTGATGATGGCAATGTGAAGCTAAGGATGCTCCCAGAACTTTTCCCTACACAAAATTAAATGAAGCCTCTGCACAGATATTACAGCTACGTATCACACCAAAAAAAATACAAATTCCAAAAACGCTTTCAAAGGTAAACATCATGGAGGGTCTTCAGTGAAGGTTTGTCTCTTTGGGGAAAGAGGAGAAATAAGACCAGGAAAACAGAAGAATGGAAAAGCCAGTAGGAAATTTTTAGCCACAGTGCAGTCCTAGTCCAAATCCCAAAAGCTTGACAACAACATAGATCAGATAGCTATATAGCAAAACAATAGGGAGGGTTCCAACTACAAAGTATAAACCTTGGGAATACTGGGGCAAAATACAGGATGGGGTTGGAAACAAACCACTGCATAGGCAGAATCCTGATATAAAAGAGTAAACAAACTTCCACAAAGACAACACCTGGACTGCATAGGCAAAATCTTGGTCAACCACAAGCCAGGGATAAGATCCAAGCCCTAGCATTAAAAGCATGGACCTATACCCCAGGATCAGAGTTCAAGCAATAAAGATAAGCAAAAAAGCTGAAAGGGTGCTCACTATCAAAAGCTACTGTGCAGACAATGATAACAATGCCACCTCAGAAAAAGAAAGTAGTGAAAAATTACTACAATAGAAGTCTCAAAAGTCTATGAATTGGAATCAAATCAAAAAGCTCATTGAAGAGCTTAAAAAAGAATTTAAAAACCAAAGAAGAGAGGAAGAAAAAAATAGGGAAAAAAAGAAATGAGAGTTATGCAGGAAAAATATTTTAAGATTGGATAAAGAAATCAACTCATTTAACATTAAAATAACTAACTGGAAAATGAATGCAACTCAGCAAAGAGCAAAATTAGCCAACTAGAAAAGGAAACACAAATGCTAACTGAAGAAAATAAATCCCTAAATATTAGAACTGAGAAAAAAAGAAACCAATGAAACTATTAAATTAAAAGATTACATATAACAAAATAAAAGGGCTGAAAAAACTGAAGTAAATATAAAGTGCTTTTGAGGAAAAAGAATCAATGAGGATAATGGATCCAGAAGAGATAATGTACAAATTATAGGACTCCTAGAAAACCTAGATAAAAATGAGAACCTGGAAATTCTCTTTCAGAAAGTTGTCAGAAAACTATCCAAATCTATTAGAGCCAGAAGACAAACTATGAATTGAATGAATATACAGAAGTCCTCCAGAAAGAGACCCCGGGAAAAAAAAAAATTGAAGGGCTATCATAGGCAAATTCCAAAATTCTCAAATAATGGAGAAAATACTGCAAACAACAAAAATGAAGCAATTTAAATATAAATGAAACACAGTCAAGCTTACACAGGAATGATCAGCTTCAACACTGAAGGACCTGAAGGCCAGGTTTACTATAATTGAAGGGCAAAGGAACTTGGATCACAACCAAGAATTTACAACACTGCAAAATTGAGCACATTCTGTTAGGGGGAAAAGATGAATGTTCAACAAAACAGAGGACTGCCAAAATTTCCTGATAAAAAGTCCAAAACTAATCAGAGAATTCAAGGCACAGGAGATGCATAGAATGGTAAATGAGAAGGGGGAAACAAAAAAGAACAAATGTTAGTCAAATACATCAAATTCTGTGCAATACTATAAGGGAAGATATAATACATGTAGCTCTTTTTTTGTAAATTTATTTATTTATTTTTGAATTTTACAGTTTTCTCTCTAATCTAGCTTTGCTCCCCCCTCCCATCTTCCACAGAAGGCAGTCCATTAGTCCTTACATTGTATCCATGTTATACAGTGATCTAAATTGAATGTGTTGAGAGACAAATCATGTCCTTGAGGAAAAAATAGAATAAAATATGAGATAGCAAAATAACATAATAAGCCACCTTCTTTTGCACTTTTTGTCATAAAATTCCTTGAAATTCTTGACTTCTTATTTTTCCATAAGAATTTACTGACAATTTTTTCTAAGTCACTAAAGTAATTTTTTTTGGAATTTTGATTTTAAGGGAACTAAATAAATAGTATAGCTTAGTTAGAATTGTCATTTTTATCATATTAACTCAGCCTATCCATGAGCAGTTGATATTTGTGTGGGTTTTTAAATCTGATTTTATTTGTGAGAAAAATGCTTTTATAGTGTTTTCATAGAGTTTCTGAGTCTGCCTTGGCAGGTCAAATACCCAAGTATTTTATATTGTCTGAAGTTAGTTTGATTGGGATTTCTCTTTCTAGCTCTTCCTGTTGTATAATCCTAGTAATATATAGAAATGCTGAGGATTTGGGAGGCTTTATTTTATATCCTGTAACTTTACAAAAGTTGCCAATTTATTCTAGCAGTTTTTTAGATGTTTTTTAGTATTATCTAGGTAGATCATCATGTCATCTGCAAAGAGGGAGAGTTTTGTCTCTTCCTTCCCAATTCTAATTGCTTCAATTTCCTTTTCTTCTCTTATTGCTGAAGATAACGCTTTAAAGACAATATTGAATAGTAGTAGTGATGGTGGGCATCCTTATTTCACCACTAATCGTACTGGGAATGCCTCTAGCATATCCCCATTGCATATAAGGCTTGTTGATGGTTTCAGATAGATATTCCTTATCCTTCTAAGAAACAATCCATTTATTCCTATGCTCTCTAGTGTTTGTAGTAGGAATGGATGTTAGTATTTTCTCAAAGGCTTTTTCATCATCTATTGATATAATCATATAATTTCTGATAGGATTGTTATTGATATAGTTAATTAAACTAAGAGTTTTCAAAAATATTGTACCAACCCTGCATTCCCTGGATAAATCCTACTTGGTCATAGGGTATTATCCTAGTGATAACTTGCTGAAATCACTTTGCTAAGATTTCATTTAAGATTTTTGCATCTATATTCATTAGGGAGATAGGTCTATAATTTTCCTTCTCTGGTTTGACCCTTCCATGTTTAGGTATCAGCACCATATTTTTGTCATAGAAAGAGTTAGGCAAAGTTCTGTTTTCATATATTTTGCCAAAGACTTTATATGGAATTGGAACCAATTATGCCTTAAATGTTTGATAGAATTCACTTCTGAATCCATCTGGTCCTGGAGATGTTTTTTCTTAGGGGGCTTCAATAATGGCTTGTGGAATTTCTTTTTTCATAGACAGAGTTATTTAAGTATTTAATTTCCTCTTCAATTAACCTGGGCAACTTATGTTTATGTAAATATTCATCCATTTCACTGAGATTATAAAAATTTGTTTGTATATAATTGGACAAAATAATTCTGTATTGTTACTTTAATTTCCTCCTCACTGGTGGTGACTTCACCTTTTTCATTTATGGTACTGGTAATTTGGTTTTCTACTTTCATTTTTTTAATCAAATTTACTAGAGCTCTATAAATTTTATTGATTTTTTTCATGAAACAAATTCTTCCATTTATGTATTAATTCAAAAATTTTCTTGCTTTTGATTTTATTAATTTCTCCTTTAATTTTTAGAATTTCTAATTTGATATTTAGTTGGGCATTTAATCTGTTCTTTCTCTAATTTGTAATTGCATGTTTAGTTCACTGATTTCCTCTTTCTTCAATTTATTCATGTAAGCATTAAAAGATATAATATATCCACTGACAACTTCCTTGTCTGTATTCCTTATGTGTTTTTGCATGTTGTGTCATTATTGTCATTATCTTGGATGAAAATATTAATTATTTCTATAATTTGTTGTTTGATCCACTCAATCTTTAAAATGAGGTTACTTATTTTCCAATTAGTTTTAGGTCTAACTCTTCCTAGCCCAATATTGCATGTGAATTTTGAGAAGGATGTATTCACTATTTCTGTCTTTCTGCATTTGGTTATTATGTTTTTATGCCCCATTACATGGTCAATTTTTGTGTTAGTGCTATATACAGTAGCAAAAAGTATATTACTTTCTATCATTATTCAACTTTCTCCAAAGGATTATCATGTCTAGTTTTTTTAACATTCTATTTACCTCCTTAACTTCCTTCTTGCTTATTTTATGGTTAGATTTATCTTAATCTGAGAATGGGAGCTTGACGTCCCGCACTAGTAGAGTTTTGCTGTCTCTGCCTTCCTGTAACTCATTCAACTTCACTAAAAATTTGGATGCTATAAAACTTGGTGCATACATATTTAGCATTGAGTTTGTTTCACTGCCTATGGTACCATTTAGGAGGATCTAGTTTCCTTCCTTATCTCTTTTAATGAGATCTACTTTGCAGCTGCCTTGTCACTTCAGCTGAAGCAAAATATATATTCTTTCCAATCTTTTTCCTTTACTCTGTATGTATCTCTCTGCTTCAAATGAGTTTCTTGTAAGCAGCATATTGTAGGATTCTGGCTTTTAATCCAATCTGCTATTCACTTACTTTTTATAGGAGAGTTCATCTAGCTCACATTACTAAGTCTATAGTGTCCTCCATGCTGTCTTCCCCACTGTTTATATTTTCCCCTTTTTCCACCTTGTCCTTATTCACCAGTATTTTGTTTCTGAATACCACTTTTTTTTGTTTTTCTGCCTTGTATCCAGTCCTCCTCCATTTTCTTTGCTCTTTCCCTTTGCCTCTTCTTGCTTCTCTTAGTTCCTTTATTCCTCCCTGCTCCACCTTTCCTCTTTTAATACTTGAAAAGTAAAATAATTTTGCCAACTTAACTGAGTGTGCATACGTTTACTTTAGGCCTAATTTGGTGAGAGTTAAGACTCAGGCTGTTCTGTCCTCCTTCCTTCCCCTCTTTTGTAATGGATCCTTTTTACCTCTTCATGTGATATGATTCACAACATTCAAGCTCCTCCATTCTCCTGTTTCTTTAATGTCCTCCCTTTTTGAGGAGCTATTGTTTTTAAATCACTCTATCTGAGTCACAGATAAGTCACAAGTGTCCATCACACCTGGCTAGGGATATTCTCTCTAATAGAATTATAATTCTCAAGAGTTATGAGCATCTGGGGATATAGCCAGTTTCATCTTATTGGTTAGCAGGTTTTTTTTCTTTACCATTTTTTTTACCTTTTCATGTGTCTCTTGAGTCATCTGTTTATTGTCTAAATTTTCTATGTAGCTCTGGTCTTTTCATCAGGAAGAGTTGGAAATCTCCTATTTTATTAAATGTCCTTCTTTTCCCCTGTAAGAAAAGGCCCAGTTTTTCTGGTTAGTGGATTCTTTGCTGCATTCCAAACTCCCTTGCTCTTTATAATATCTCATTCCAGGCCCCTTGATACCTTAATATTAATGCAGCTAGGTCCCGTGTAATCCTTACTGTGACTCTTTGGTATCTAAATGGCTTCATTCTGGCTGCTTGCAGAATTTTCTCTTTTATCTGATAGTTCTGAAGTTTATCCACAATATTCCTAGGTGTTGTCATTTTAGGATCCCTTTCTGGAGGGGATTGATATATTCATTCAATAACTATTCTGCCCTCCGGTTCCATGGTATCAGGTCAGTTTTCCAGAATTAACTCCTGTAATATTACGTACAGGAATTTTTTTCTCTTCAGTGTTTTCAGGAAGCCCACTGAATCTTTGGTTGTCTCCCCTGGTTCTATTTTCAAAGTCAGTGGTTTTGCTGATGAGGTATTTTATATTTTCTACTTTTTTTTTATTTTTTAATTTTGCTTAACAGATTCTTGTTGTCTCATGAAGTCATTAGTTTCCACAAATTCCATTATGTTGTTTTAGAGAAGAATTTACTTCATTTGCCTTTGTCAACTTCTTTTCCATTTACCCAATTGTGGTTTTGAGAGAATTATTTTCTTTTTTGCATCTGTCCAACTGTTTTCCAAAGATTATTTTTCTTGTTGTGAGATATTAATTTTCTCTTACATGGTATTAATTTTTTCTTGAGTTTCTTTTCCCAAGTTTTTCCAATAGATTTTTAAACTCCTTCCTGATTTCTTCTAGGAAGTCATTCAGGACTGGAGACCAATTCAGGTTCTCCTCAGAAATTCTAGATCTCTCTGGGTTAGGATCTATGCCTTAAAAGTAGCTTTCAATTGGCCCCTTGCACTGGCCTTTATCCATTTTCCTAGGATCTTGTTTTGGAGGAGGAGCTGGGTCACAGGGTTTAGGTTTTGAAAACTTAGAGGCTTTCCTCACTGGGTTTAGTGACTCCAAGTGGTCAGGCCAATAGGGGATGCTGATTACTTTCTCTGGAGTGTTGGTGGAATTGATTTGAGACCTTTTCCCTAGACCTGGAGGGGGTGAGGGGAGCAATTATCCTTAAATACTGTGGACTGGGCCCTCTGGTGAGAATGTTAATTTCTCTATTCAACTGAGGGAGCTCTGCTGTCTACACCTAAGTCTGGGGAAATAGGAAAGGAAAGACAAAAATATAAATGGGGAAAGATAGAATAATGTCAAATATATATTTAGTAATCTTAACTGTAAATGTTAATGAGATGGATTTTCCTATAAAAAAGGAAGCAGAGAGCAGAGTGAGTTAAAAATCAGAATCCTACAATATGTTGATTAAAACAAACACACTTGAGGTAAAGAGATACACACAGGGTAAAGGTAAAAGGCTAGAGTTAAATATTTTATGAGAAAAAATCAGGGGCAATGATCCTGAATTCAGATAAGCAAAGCAAAAACAAAAATCGATTTTATTAAAAGAGATAAGGAAGAAACTACCTCTTCTTAATAGTCACTAATAGCAACAAATTTATGAAACTGTTAAAGGTGTATGTACCTAATGATATAACATACAAATTTCAAGAGCAAAACCTGAGTGAATTACAATGAGACATAGAAAGCAAAACTTTTATAATGGGGGAATTCAACCTCCCTCTCTCAAAACTAGAAGAATCTAACCAAAAATTAAATAAGAAGGAAGTAAATAAGGCAAATAAAATCTTACAAAACTTAGATATGATAGAAAACTGGAGAAAATATAATGGGGATAGAAAAGAATATACTTTTTTCTCTTCATTAAATAGCATATATAACAAAATTAACCAGGTAATAAGGCAAAAAATACCCCTTATAATCAAATTCAGAAAGGGGGAATTAATAAATGAATGCTTCTCACATAATGATGCAATAAAATTGACATGTATTAAAGGGTCATGGAAAAATAAACCAAAAATTACTTAGAAACTAAAAGAAAATTTAAAGAATGAATGGATTAAACAAAATGTTAGAAATAATAAATTATTATAACCAAGAAGATGTTAACAATGAAACATCATACCAAAATTTATGGAATATAGCCAAAGAAGTTTTTAGTGGAAATTTGATGTCTCTAAATGCTTATATAAATAAGAAAGAGAAAGAAAAGATTAATGAATTGGCAAAGAAACTAAAAAATTAGAAAAAGAACAAATTAAAGATCATGAATAAAATACCAAATTAGAAATTCTGAAAATCAGAGGAAAGATCAATAAAATTGAAAACAAGAAAACCATTGACCTAATAAATAAATTAAAAGATTTTTATGAAAAAATCAATAAAATCAATAATATTTGGGTGATACAATTTTTTTTAATTTTAGAAAGGTTTTATTTACTTTTAGCTTTACAATTCCACCCCCATCTTGCTTCCCTCTCCCACCCCCTCATAGAAGGCACTTTGCTAGTCTTTCCTTAAGGAAGAAATATATAGGATGAGATACAGCAGAATTACATAAGATAACATTTTTTTAAATTAAAGGTAATATTCTTTTTGTTCAAACTCTACAATTATTTCTCAGGATTCAGATGGCAATGTCCATCACAGATAGCCCAAAAGTGGGCCTGAATGTTGCCCTGTTGGTATGAGTAAGTACATTAAAGTTGGTCATCACTCCCATGTTGCTGTTAGGATGTACAATGTTTTTCTGGTTCTTCCTATCTCACTCAGCATCACTTCATGCATATTCTTCCAGGCTTCCCTGAATTCCCATCTCTCTTAGTTTCTAATAGAACAATAGTGCTCCATCACATAACAAATACCACAGTTACTTTAACTATTCTCTAATTGATGGAGATTCCCTCAGTTTCCATTTCTTTGCCACTACAGAGTTATGAACATTTTTGTACAGGTGATATTTTTACCCTTTTTCATAATCTCTTCAGGGTATAGACCCAATAGTGGCATTGCTCTCCAGAAGGGTTGGATGAGTTCACAGCTCCACCAACAATGTAGTAGTGTTCCAGATTTCTGACATCCCTTCCAATAGGTGTGAGGTGGTACCTCAGAAATGTTTTAATTGGGATTTCTCTAATAATTAGTGATTTAGAGCAATTTTTCATATGACTATGGATTGCTTTGATGTCCACATCTCTATGGTGCTTTTATATATCCTTTGACCATTTTTCAAATGGGGAATGGTTTGTCTTTTTATTTAAAAGTTGACTCAGGTCTCTGTATATTTTAGAGATGAGTCCTCAGAGAAGCTTTAATTTGCATTTCTCTAATGAGTAATGATTTAGAGCATTTTTTCATGACTATGGATTGCTTTGATATACTCATCTGCAAATTGCCTTTGCTTATACTTTGACCATTTGTCAATGGGGGAATGGCTTTGTTTTTAAAAATATGACTCAGTTCTCTATATATTTTAAAAATGAATCCTTTGTCAGAAACATTAGTTGTAAAGACTGTTTCCCAGTTTACTAGATTTCTTTTGATCTTGGTTGCAGTGGTTTTATCTGATAAAAAGCTCTTTTAATTTAATGGAATTGAAATCATCTTGTTTGTTTTTAGTGATGTTCTCCATCTCTTCCTTGGTCATAAACTATTTCCCTTTCCATAGATCTGATAAGGAAACTATTCCTTGATCTTCTAGTTTGCTTATAATACTGTTTTTTATGTCTAAGTCCTGTATCTATTTGGTCTTATCTTGCTATAGGGTGTGAGGTGTTGGTCTAATTCAAGTTTCTGCCATACTAAATTACAATTTTCCCAACAGTATTTATTGAAGAGAGAGTTTTCAATCCCAATACCTGGACACTTTGGGTCTATCAAACAGAAGATTACTGTAATCAGTTCCTGCTATTGCACTTAGCCTATTCCACAGATCCACCATTCTATTTCTTAGCTAATACCAGGCAGTTTTGATGACTGATGATTTATAATACAATTTTAGATCTGGTAAGGCTAAGCCACCATCTTTTGTACTTTTTTATCATTAAATCCCTGGAGATTCTTGACTCTTTATTTCTCCATATGAATTTATGTACAATACTTTCTAACTCCTTGAAGTAAATTGTTTTTGGAATTTTGATTAGTAGAACACTAAAAAATGTATTTTATTCTTGGTAGAATTGTCATTTTTATTATGTTTGCTCAGCCTATCCTTGAGCAGTTGATATTTGCCCAGTTATTTAAGTCTGATTTTATTTGGGTGACAAGTGTTTTGTAATTGTTTTCAAAAAGTTTCTGAATCTGTCTTGACAGGTAGACTCACAGGTATTTTATATTGTCTGAAGTTACTTTGAATGGCATTTCTCTTTCTAGTTCTTTCTGCTGCATCTTGCTAGTCATATATAGAAACATTGAAGATTTATGAGAGTTAATTTTACATACTGCAACTTTGTTAAAGTTGCTAATTAAGTAGTTTTTAGAAGATTTTTTTGGTTTCTCTAGGTATACCATCAAGTTATCTGCAAAGAGTAAGAGTTTTGTCTCTTCCTTCCCTATTCTAATTCATTCTATTTCTTTTTCTTCTCTTATTGCTGAAGCTAACATTTGTAATACAATATTGAATAGTAGTGGTGATAGTGGGCATCCTTGTTTCACCCCTTATCTCATTGGGAATGCCTCTAGCCTATCCCCATTGCATATAATGCTTGCTGTTGGTTTCAGATACATAGTGATTATTATTCTAAGGAACAATCCATTCATTTCTACACTCTCTGGTGTTTTTAAAAGGAATGGGTGCTGCATTTTGTCAAAAACTTTTTTCGCATCTATTGATAATAACATATGATTTCTGATAAGTTCATTATTGATATAATATATTTATAAATAAATAATAATAAATAATAAATAAGTTTTCCTAATATTTAACAACCCTGCAATCCTTGGATTAAATCCTGCTTGGTCATAATGCATTATCCTAGTGATAATTTGTTGTAATCATTTTGCTAAGATTTTATTTAAGATTTTTGCATCTATATTCAATAGACAGATAGGTTTAAAATTTTCTTTTTCTGTTTTAAGTCTTCCTGGTATAGGTATCAGCACCTTATTGGTGGCATAGACAGAGTTAGCCAGAGTTCTGTCTTCACCCTTTTTTTTAAAAGTGTTTACATAGAATGAGAACCAATTGTTCTGTAAATGTTTGATAGAATTCACTTGTGAATTCATCTGGTCCTAGAGATTTTTTTCTCATGGAGTTCAAAAATGGCTTGTTTAATTTCTTTTTCTGAGATAGGGTTATTTAGGTACTTAATTTCCTCTACATTTAACCTGAGCAACTTACATTTTTGTAAAAATTCATCCATTTCATTTAGATAATCAAATTTATTGGGATAGAGTTCGGCAAAATATTTCTGAATTATTACTTTAATTTCTTCTACATTGGTAGTGAGTTCACCTTTTTCATTTCTGATACTAGCAATTTGGTTTTCTTTTTTCTTTTTTTAAATCTAATTGACCAGAGGTTTATCAATTTTATCATTGTTTTTTTCATAAAACCAGTTCTTGGTTACTTATTAATTCAATACTTTTCTTGCATTCAATTTTATTAATTTTTCCTTTTATTTTTAGAATTTTTAATTTGGTAGTAACCTGGAGTTTTTATTTTCTCTTTATCAATTTTTTTAGTTCCATATTTAGTTCATTGATTTCTTCTTTCTCTAATTTATTCATATAAGCATGTAAAGATATAATATATCCCCTGACAGCCACCTTGAGTGTATCCCATAGGTTTTGGCATGTTTTTTCATTATTGTCATTGTCTAAGATGAAATTCTTAATTCTTTCTATAATTTGTTGTTTGATCCACTCATTCTTTAAAATGAGGTTATTAAGTTTCCAAATAGTTTGTGTCTGTATCTCCCTGGCCCAATATTGCATCTTATTTTTGTTGCATTATGAACTGAGAAAGATGTATTCACTATTTCTTCCTTTCTGCAACTGATTATTAGGTTTTTATGCCCTAGTAAATGGTCAATTTTTGTGTAAGTGCTATGTAATGCAGAAAAACATATATTCCTTTCCATCCCCATTCAATTTCCTCCATAAGTCTATTATGTCTAGGTTTTCAAAAAATCTATTTACTACCTTAACTTTCTTCTTGTTTGTTTTATAGTTAGGTTTATTTAAATCTGAGAGTGGGAGGTTGAGGTCTCCCACTAGTAGAGTTTTTCTTGTCTATGTCTTCCTGTAGTTCCTTTAACTTCTCTTCTAACAATTTGAATGCTAAACCATTGAGTGCATACAAATTCAGTATCGAAATTCCTTTATTGTCTATGGTACCTTTTAGGAGGTTATAGTTTCTTTCCTTGTGTCTTTTAATAATATCTATTTTTGCAAATGCTTTGTCTGAGATAAAGACTGCTACCCCTGCTTTTTTCACTTCAGCTGAAGCAAAATATATTTTGCTCTAACATTTTACCTTTAGTCTAAATGTATCTGTCTTCTTCAGATGAGTTTCCTGTAAACAGCATATTATAGGATTCTGGTTTTTAATACACTCTGCTATTCGCATATGTTTTAAGGGAGAGCTCATCACATTCACATTCAAAGTTATAATTACTAACTCTTTAATGCCTTCCATGTTATCTTCCTTCTGTTTATATTCTCCCCTTTTTCACTATATCCATATTACCCAGTATTTTGTTTCTGAATACCACCACCTTCACTGTGTTTGTCCTCCTATATCCAACCCCGCCCTGCTTTTTCATACCTTTCCCTTTTCTCCTACTTCCTTCCCTTCCTTCTCTTGATTCCCCCTTTCCTCGCCCTCCCCTTTTCCACATTTAACACTTTAAAGGTAAGTTATATTTCTTAACTTAACCAAGTGTGTATATGTTAACTTTAAGCCAATCTTATGAGAGTAAGATTCAGGCAGTTCTCACCTCCTTCCTTCTTCCCCTCTTTTGGAATAAGTCCTTTGTACTTCTTAATGTAATGAGATTTAGCCCATTCAGTCTCCCTGAATGTCATATCTCCTCTGAGCCAGTAGAGGGTGGGAGAGGCTGGATTCTACCCTCAAGTCCTTCTTGTTAAGTCCCAGACCTTCCTCCCCACAGCTACACCTTCACTCCCTGGTTGTTTCTCAGAGCAAAGTGGTTCCCACAGTGAAAGCCCCCAGGGCTGATCTTAGATTAGTCCAGCTCTCACCCTGTCCCCACTGGATGTCTGTAGCTTTGCACTCACCACACCCCCTTATCCCCAAAGTTAGACCTTGAGATAAATGCACGGTTGACTATATTAAATTAAAATGTTTTGCACTAATAATATCAATGCTGCCAAAATTAGGAAATTACATCTAAGAGTTCTGATAAACATCTCATTTCTAAAATAGAGAATTGCATCAAAATAAAAGGTTACAAGTCATTCCTCAGTTGATAAATGGTCAAAGATATGAATAGATGTATTTCAAATGAAAAAATGTTCTGAATCACTATTTATTAGAGAGATGCAAATTAAAACAACAATGAGGGACCACCCCACACTTATCAGATAGGACAAGATGATAAAAAGGGAAGATGCTCAATGGTGGAGAGATTGTGGGAGGATTGGGACATTGATGTATTGCTGGTGGAGTTGTGAATGGATCCAACCATTCTGGAGAGCAATATGGGACTATGCCCAAAGAGCAATAAACAGGTTCATTCCTTTTGACCCAGCAATTCCAATTCTAGGCCTTTATCCGAAGAAACTATAAAAAATGGGAAAAGTCCCACATATTCATAGTAGCTCTTATTGTAGTGGCAAAGAATTGGAAATTGAAGGGATGCCTATCAGTTGGGGAATGATTAAACAAGTTGTGATACATGAATAATATGGATTATTATTGTTTTATAAGAAACCATAAATTGTCAGGCACTAGAGAAGCATGGAATGACTTACAGGATCTGATGCTGAGTGAAGGAAGCAGAACAAAGAGAACAATGTAATATTAACAGCATTATGAAATGATCCACCTTGATCGAAACAGCTCCATTCAGCAGTTCAGAGAGCTAGGACTACCTTTATAGATAGACTACGGACAACATTATCCCAATCCAGAGGAAGAAAAACAAAACAAATAAAAAAACAAAACCCTTCAGACTGATGAATACTTTATAAAAATTATCTCTTATGTATCTCTTTCCCTTAATTCTAATTCCACATATTAAAATGAATAATCTGTCAACATATTTACCAAAAATTTGTATGTACAATGCTAACCTGACAGTTCAGCACATGGGGAAGTGGGGAAAGGGAGGGTGGGAAGAAACTTTGTATTGAAAACATACATGTCATATAGGAGAAAATTTTTTTTAAAAGAAATTATTTAAAAAATGTTGGGAGTGGCTAGGTGGTGCAATGGATAGAGTGCCAGCCCTGAAAGTCAGTAGTACCTGAGTTCAAATCTGGACCTCAGATACTTAACAGTTTCCTGGTTCTGTGACCTTGGGAAAGTCACTTAACCTCATTGCCTTACAAAAACAAACAACAACAAAAAAAGAAATGCTAGCTTTAGTTACAAGAAGAAAAAGAAATGGAATCAGAATTGGCAATGAGGATGCAATATCTTCACTCTTTGCAGATGATATGATGATAATCATCTAAATAACTGCTTGAAAGAATTGTCACATTCAGCAAACAGAATATAAAATAAATTCACATAAATCACCAACATTTCAGGGCAGAGCCAAGATGTTGGCAGGAGAAAAGCCTCTCTTGGTTAGTCTCTCCAAAATATTTCAAGAGCCTTAAAATTATGACTAACTAAATTATTGAGAGAGGGAACTAACAGAAAGATGCAGTGAAGAAATTCTCCAGGAAAAGGTTCCCTGGAAAATAGTGGGAAAACTGTGTCCCACAGGGTTAGAGAGGTGACAGTGCCAGAGAAAGGAACTTCAGCCTCCCAGAAAGAGCCCCACAGTATCTGGGAGCATTGGCTTCTAGCAGCAGAAGCATTTTTTCTGATCTGCACCCCAGGGAGCATCAAGAACAACTTGGAAGATCAGCAGGGAGACCTCTGCTAGAGTGAGCATGAAGCCCAGGCCCTCAGCATGGCTGCAGCATTCAGTGCAGCCCAGATTCCAGTAAATGAAAGCAGGCCTGTGCAGCCATTCAGCAGGAGCCTCCAGACAGCTGTGCCATGAGTGTTCATCCCACCAAAAGTAAGGGAGTGGAGGGAGTCTGCGGAGGTCTGTCCTCTATCCCTGGAATATGACTCTGGAACTTAGACCACATTCAGACCCTGTTCACAGTCTAGGCCCTGTAGGGACCTAGCAGGGACCCCTGTCACATGCCCAGGGCAGAGTGGTACATTTGTGGTCATTCAACAGACTAGGAGAGCAGTCAGAGCCTCCTACACTGAGGTCCTTGTGGAGGTGTCCCAATAATACTCAAAAGCTCAAGAAGCACCCTGAAACCAGGTACAGGCTGGGGAAATAAGTAAACAGGAAAAAAAAGAAACTGACCATAGACAATTACTTTGGTCCCTTGGAGGACAAACATACTCAATCTGAAGATGAGAAAGTCCAAGGTTTGGCATCTAAATATTCCAATAAATATAGAAGTTGAACTCAGACTATGACAGAGCTCAAAAAAGATTTTGAAAATCAAGTAAGGGAGATAGAAGAAAAATTGAGAAAAGAAATGAGAGAGATGCAGGAAAAACATGAAAAAGAAGCCAGCCAATTAGTCAGGGAGTTCCAAAAAATGCTGAAGAAAATAACATGTTGAAAACCAGCTTAGGTCAAATGGATAAAACAGTTCAAAAAGTAGAATTAGTTGGATCAAAAAGCAGATAAAACAACTCTCTGAGGAAAACAAATCTTGCAGATATGGAATGGAGCTAAAGGAAGCTGATGACTTTGTGAGGAATCAAGACACAATAGTTCAACACCAAAAGAATGGAAAATTGGAAGAAAATGTGAAATATCTCATTGAAAAAAACAACTGATCTGGAAAAAAACAGATCCAGAAAAAGATCAATTGAAATTTATTGGGCTACCTGAAAGTCATGATCAGGAAAAGAGTCATGAATTCATTTTTAAAGAATTTCTATAGGAAAATTGTCCTGATATCCTATAAGCAGAGGGTAAAATAAAAATTGAGAAAATCCACTGATCTCCCTTGGAAAGAAATCCAAACTGACTACCCAGATGAGGATTACAGCCAAGTTCCAGAACGCTCAAGTCAGAGAAAATATTACAAGCAGCCAGAAGGACACAATTCAAATATCATGGAGCTACAGTCAGGATCACACAGGGCTTAGCAGCAAGTGCATTAAGGGCTTGTAGGGCTTGTAATATAATATTTTATAAGACAATAGAGCTTGGAATGCAAAAACTTTTCCAGGGGAAAAGATAGACTTTCAATGATACAAGAGAATTTCAAATGTTCCTGTTGAAACAACCAGAGCTGAACAGGAAATTCAGGACTAAGGTGAAACATAGAGAGGGTGGATGAGAAGGGTAAATTATGAAGGACTTAATGATGATGAACTGAGCACATTCCTGCATGAAAAGATGATAGTGTTAATATTCATATGAACTTTCTCATTTAATAGAGCAAATAGAAGGAGCTTTTAAAGATGAGGCACTTGAGAGAGCTGAATTTGAAGATAAAATACATTGTAAAAATGGAGCCAATGGGTGAAAGGGAAATATACTGGGAGAAAGAGAAAGGAAAGTTAAAATAGGATGTTTCATATAAATGATTTCCAATGTAGCTTTTGCTGTAGTATGGAAGGGGGAAGGAAAGGGGGAACAAGGTAATCTTCAATCTCATTGAAAATGGCTCAGAGAAGGGGCAGCTAGGTGGCACAGTGCATAGAGCACTGGCCCTGGAGTCAGGAGTACATGAGTTCAAATCCAACCTCAGACTCTTAATAATTACCTAGCTGTGTGGCCTTGGGCAAGGCACTTAACCCCATTGCCTTTCAAAAACTTTTTAAAAAATGGCTCAGGGGCAGCTAGGTGGTGTAGTGGATAAAGCACCAGCCTTGGAGTCAGGAGTACCTGGGTTCAAATCTGGTCTCAGACACTTAATAATTACCTAGCTGTGTGGCCTTAGGCCAGCTACTTAACCCCATTTGCCTTGCAAAAAAACCCCTAAAAATGACTCAGAGAGGAAACAGCATGCACACTCAATAGGGTATAGACAACTAGAAGAAAAAGGAGAGAAGGAGCCAGGGGAAGGGGGAGATATGGGCAATAGATTAGAGAGTAGACCAAAGGAGAGGATAGTCAGATATAACACATTTGCTTTTGTACTTTTTGCAAGGTGCTAGGATTGGGTGGTCTGTCCAGGCCATGGGGCCAGGTGGTTGCTTTGTGTCTGGGGTGGGATGTAGGCTTCTGGCCTCCTGACTCCAGGGCCAGTTTTCTGTCCACTACACTATTCAGATGCCCCCCCACCCCCAGCACATATTTCAAGAGGAACAGAGTGAAAAGAGAGAGAAAATATAATAGCTTGTAGTAGGGAGGAATGGATGGATGGCATTACAATCAGAAACAGCAACTGTAGAAAAATATGGAAATAAAGGATATGATTTCTCTCTTATCACACTCAATTTGCATAAATGTAAAACATGGAAACAATGTAAAGACTGACAAATTGCTTTTTGTGGGAGGAGGGAAATAAGATTGGGGGAAAATTGTAAAACTCAAAATAAATAAAATCTTTAATTAAAAAAATAAAATATGGAAATGTTAAGATGGACTTATGATAAAGAAAGTGAACCACCCCAGACAGAGCTGATCATATCAGAACACAGAATGAAACACATTTTTTTCTCTTTCTTTTACATTATTTCTCATAAGGTTTTATATTTTTGGGGCATAGGGGGTAATAAGTTTACTTTTTTTTTTGACATTTTAACATTTTATTTGTTTTCCAATTATATACAATAGTAACATGTAAGCATCATTTTTGCAAGGCTCTGAATTCTACAATTTCCCCCCTCCTCCCTTCTCTTCCCTCCAACAGAAGGCTGTCTGACAGTTTCTACATTGTTTCCATGACATACATTGATGTAAATTGAATGTTATAAGAGTAAACATAACAAGAAACATAAACCCCCTACACCCCCAAGAAGATGGGAAACCTTAAGAAGAGAGAGAGAGAGAGAGAGAAACAAATGTACTTCAGTCTGGGGTGAGTTCCTTTCTTTATCGTAAGTTCACAAGAGAAGTTGCTTCAATATTTTTCCCTCAATTGCTTTTACTAGCTGTAACTCCACTCTATTTCTCCCCACTCTCATTTATTCTATTCTCTCTCTACTTTCATCCTGGTCCTGTCCAAATGTGTGTTACATCTGAGTACCCTCTCCCTCGATCTTCCCTCTCTTCTATCACCCACTCCCTCCTTCCCTGCCCCATTCCCCCTCATCCTATCCCTTTCTTCCCATCCTTCTCTAGAGAAAGACAGATTTCCTCACCCTATTAAGTGCGTAGGTCTTTTCCTCTCTGAGACATTTCCAATGAGAATGCAGGCAAACTCCTTCCCCCTTGCCTTCCCCCTTCCACTCCATTGAAAAAGCTTTTTCTTGACTCTTATATGAAATCTCTCAGTTTCTTCATCATCTCCTTTTTATTCCTTCCAGTACTTTCCCCCATACCCCATTGAGTCCATCCCTTTACCACATCATACCATTATATTCTGTATCTTCCTATGTCTGTCTACATATGCTCCCTCTAACAGCTCTTATAAATGAGAAAGTTCACATGAACTGTCAATATCTTTTGCCCGTGCAGGAATACAAACAGTTCAACACCATCAAGTTCCTCCTAGTTAGTCCCTCTCTTCCACTTCCTCTATGGTTCACCACAGTCCTGTACTTGGAGATCAAACTTTTTGTTCAGCTCTGGTTGTCTCAGTAGGAAATTCTGAAAGTCCTCTGTTTCATTAAAAGTCCATCTTTTTTCCCCTGAAAGATGATGCTCAGTTTAGCTGGGTAGCTGATTCTCAGTTGTAAACCAAGATCTTTTCCCTTCCAGAAAATCATTTTCCAATCCTTACCAGCCTTTAATGTAGATGCTGCCAGATCCTGTGTAATCCTGATTATGGAGCTTTGGTAGTAGAATTGTTTGTTTCTGGCAGCTTTTAGAATTTTCTCATTGATTTGGGAGTTTGGGAATTTGGATATAATATTCCTGTAAGTTTTTCTTTTGGGATCTCTTTCAGGTGGTGACCGGTGAATTCTCTTGATTTCTATTTTATCCTCAGCTTCTAGGATCTCAGGGTAATTTTGCTGTTTTATTACTTGAAAAATGAAGTCTAGGCTCTTCTGGTCATGGCTTTCAGATAGTACAATAATTTTTATATTATTTCTTCTAGATCTATTTTCATTTTTTTAATTTTTTTATTAAAGATGTTATTTGAGTTTTACAATTTTCCCCCAATCTTGCTTCCCTCCCCCCACCCCCACCCCACAGATAGCACTCTGTCAGTCTTTACTTTGTTTCCATGTTGTACCTTGATCCAAATTGCGTGTGATGAGAGAGAAATCATATCCTTAAAGAGAACAGAATTCTCAGAGGTAACCAGATCAGACAATAAGATATCTGTTTTTTTTTCCAAATTAAAGAGAATAGACCTTGTACTTTGTTCAAACTCCACAGCTCCTTATCTGGATACAGATGGTACTCTCCTTTGCAGACAGCCCAAAATTGTTCCCAATTGTTGCACTGATGGAATGAGCAAATCCTTCAAGGTTGAACATCACTCCCATGTTGCTGTTAGGGTGTACAGTGTTTTCCTGGTTCTGCTCATCTCACTCAGCATCAGTTCATGCAAATCCCTCCAGGTTTCCCTGAAACCCCGTCCCTCCTGGTTTATAATAGAACAATAGTGTTCCATGACATACATATACCACAATTTGGTAAGCCATTCCCCAATTAAAGGACATTTACTGGATTTCCCATTCTTTCCCACCACAAACAGGGCTGCTATAAATATTTTTGTACAAGTAATGTTTTTTTACCCTTTTTCCTCATCTCTTCAGGGTATAGACCCAGTAGTGGTATTGCTGGGTCAAAGGGTAAGCACATTTTTGTTGCCCTTTAGGCATAGTTCCAAATAGCTCTCCAGAAGGGTTGGATGAGTTCACAGCTCCACCAACAGTGTAATAGTGTTCCAGATTTCCCACATCCCTTCCAACAATGATCATTATCCTTCCTGGTCATACTGGCCAATCTGAGAGGTGTGAGGTGGTACCTCAGAGAAGCTTTAATTTGCATTTCTCTAATAATTAATGATTTAGAGCATTTTTTCATATGGCTATGGATTGCTTTGATCTCATCTGTAAATTACCTTTGCATATCCTTTGACCATTTGTCAATTGGGGAATGGCATTTGGTTTTAAAAATATGACTCAGTTCTCTGTATATTTTAGAAATGAGTCCTTTGTCAGAATCATTAGTTGTAAAGATTGTTTCCCAATTTACTACTTTTCTTTTGATCTTGATTACATTGGTTTTATCTTTGCAAAAGCTTTTTAATTTAATGTAATTGAAATCATCTAATTGGTTTTTGGTGATGTTCTCCAACTCTTCCTTAGTCATAAACTGTTCCCCTTTCCATAGATCTGACAGGTAGACTAGTCCTTGATCTTCTAATTTGCTTATAGTATTGTTTTTTATGTCTGTGTCCTGTAACCATTTGAATCTTATCTGGGTAAAGGGTGTGAGGTGTTGGTCTAATCTAAATTTCTTCCATACTAACTTCTAATTATCCCAGCAGTTTTTATCAAAGAGGGAGTTTTTATCCCAGTGGCCAGACTCTTTGGGTTTATCAAACAGCAGATTACTATAATCATCTCCTGCTATAATCATCTCCTAGTCTATACTCCTGCTATAATCTCCTGCTATAATCATATCCTAGTCTATTCCACTGGTCCACCACTCTATTTCTTAGCCAATAGCAAACAGTTTTGATGACTGATGCTTTATAATATAATTTTAGATCAGGTAGTGCTAAGCCACCATCAT
Organism: Macrotis lagotis; assembly: GCF_037893015.1. Classification (NCBI taxonomy): domain Eukaryota; kingdom Metazoa; phylum Chordata; class Mammalia; order Peramelemorphia; family Peramelidae; genus Macrotis; species Macrotis lagotis. The sequence continues at coordinate 188,438,653 of NC_133661.1, read as the reverse complement.
TTGGATTTTTTTTCATTAAGCTCCTGGCAATTCTTGACTTTTTATTTCTCCATATGAATTTACTTACAATTTTTTCTAACTCAAAGTAATTTTTTGGAATTTTTATTGGTAGGGCACTAAACAGATAGTTTAGTTTTGGTAGAATTGTCATTTTTATTATATTAGCTCTCCCTATGCATGAGTAGTTGATATTTGCCCAGTTATTTCAATCTGATTTAATTTGTGTGAGAAGTGTTTTATAATTGTTTTCAAAAAGATTCTGACTCTGTCTTGGCAAATAGACTCCCAAATATTTTACACTGTCTGAGGTTCCTTTGAATGGGATTTCTCTTTCCAGCTCTTCCTGCTGTTTCTTGCTAGACATATATAGAAAAGTTGAGGATTTATGGGGGTTTATTTTATAACCTGCAACTCTGCTAAAATTGCTAATTGATTCCAGAAGTTTTTTAGATGATTTCTTGTGATTCTCTAGGTAGACCATCATGTCATCTGTGAAGAATGAGAGTTGTCTCTTCCTTCTCAATTCTAATTCCTTCAATTTCTTTTTCCTTGTCTAATTGCTGATGCTAACAATTCTAACACAATATTGAATAGTTGTGGTGATAATGGGCACACTTGTTTGACCCCTGATCTTATTGGGAACACCTCTAGCCTCTCCCCATGGAATGTAATGCTTGTTGATGGTTTCAGATAGATACTGCTAATTATTTTAAGGAACAGTCCATTTATTCCTACACTCTCTAGTGTTTTTAATAGAAATGGATGCTGTATTTTGTCAAAAGCTTTTTCAGCATCTATTGATATGATCATTTGTTTTCTGATAGGTTTGTTATTGATATAATTGAGTATACTAACAGTTTTCCTAATATTGAACCATCCCTGAATTCCTGGAATAAATGCTACTTGATCATAATGTATTATCCTAGTGATGACTTGCTGTAGTCATTTTGCAAAGATTTTATTTAGGATTTTTGCATCTACATTCATCAGGGAAATAGGTCTATAATTTTCTTTCTCTGTTTTAACTCTTCCTGATTTAGGTAACAGTACCATATTGGTTTCATAGAAAGAGTTAGGCAGAGTTCCATCTTTCCCTATTCTTCCAAAGAGTTTATATAGGATTGGAACCAATTGCTCCTTAAATGTTTGGTAGAATTCACTTGTGAATCCATCAGGCCCTGGAGATTTTTTTTTTAGGAAGTTCAATAATGGCTTGTTGAATTTCTTTTTCTGAGATAGGGTTGTTTAGGTATTTAATCTCTTCTTCATTTAACCTGGGAAACTTATATTTTTTGTAAATATTCATCCATTTCATTTAGATTATCAAATTTATTGGTGTAGAACTGGGAAAAATAATTTTGAAGTATTACTTTAATTTAATTCACATTGGAGGTGAGTTCACCTTTTTCATTTACAATACTAGCAATTTGGTTTTCTTCTTTCTTTTTTTATTCAAATTGACCAGAGGTTTATCAATTTTATTGGTTTTTTCATAATACCAACTTTTGGTTTTATTTATTAATTCAATAGTTTTTTTGCTTTGGATTTTATTAATTTCTCCATTAATTTTTAAAATTTCTAATTTGGTATTTGATTGGGGAGTTTTGATTTGTTCTTTCTCTTTCTACAATTTATTCATATAATCATTTAGAGCTATAATATATCCCCTGAGAGTTGCTTTGACTGAATACCATAGGTTTTGGTATGTTGTTTCATTATTATCATTACCTAGGATAAAATGGTTAATTCTTTCTATAATTTCTTTTTTGGTCCACTCATTTGTTAATATGAGGTTATTCAGTTTCCAATTTGCTCTGGGTCTATATCTCCTTGGCCCAGTATTGCATATGACTTTTATTGCATTGTAATCTGAGAAAGATGTATTCACTATTTCTGCCTTTCTGCAGTTGATCATTAGATTTTAATGTCCTTGTACATGGTCAATTTTTGTATAAGTTCCATGTACTGCAGAGGAAAAGGCATATTCCTTTCTATCCCCATTCAGTTTCCTCATTAAGTCTACCATATCTAATTTTTCTAACAATCTATTTACCTCCCTAATTTCTTTCTTGTTTGTTTTATGATTTGATTTATCAAGATCTGATAGCGGGAGGTTGAGGTCTCCTACTAGTAGAGTTTTGCAGTCTATATCTTGCTGTAATTCTTTCAGCTTCTCCTCTAAGAATTTGGGTGCTGTCCCACTGGGTGCATATACATTCAATATTGAAATGACTTTATTGTCTATGGTACCTTTTAGGAGGATAAAGTTTCCTTCCTTATCTCTTTTAATGCTGTCTATTTTTCCTGCTGCTTTGTCTGACATAAGGATTGCTACCTCTGCTTTTTTTACTTCATCTGAAGCAAAACATATTTTGCACCAACCTTTTACCTTTACTCTATATGTATCTCTCTGCTTCAGATTAGTTTCTTGTAAGCAGCATATTGTAGGATTCTGGTTTTTAATCCATTCTGCTATTTGCTTACATTTTAAGGGAGAGTTCATCCCATTCACATTCAAGGTTATGATTATTTAATCTTTATTGCCCTCTGTGCTATCTTCCCTCTCTTTGTATTTTCCCCCTTTCCCCCCTTTTATCCATATTCCCCAGTATTTTGTTTTTGAATACTACCCCTTCAGTGTGTTTTCCCTCCTATATCACACCCTCCCCTTTCTTTCCCCTTTCCCCTTTCCCTTTTTCCCTTTTCCCTTCCCTTCCTTTTGTTATTTCCCCTTATTTCCCCCACTCCCCTTCCCTTTCCCCATCCCCCTCCCCTTTTCCCCTTTTAAGACTTGAAAGGTTAGATGTTTTATAAGTTAACTGAGTTTGTGTAGTTTGACTTTAAGCCAAGTCTGATGAGAAGAAGATTCAGGTGTTTCTCCTCTGCTCTCTTCTTCCCCTCTATTACCATAGGATTTTTGTACCTCTTAGTGTAATGAGATTTGTCCCATTCAATCCCCTCCCTCCTCCCGTCTCTTTCATGTCCCCCCTTTTATGGAGGCAATGTATTTTTTTAGATCATTCCATCTAGGTCATAGAATATTCTGAGTGTCTATCCCTTCTAGTTCAGTATACTCTATTGAATAGAGTCAAAATTCCTGAGAGTTATTAGAGTCTTTCTCCCAAGTGGGGTTAAAGCCAGTTACATCCCATTAGATAGCAGTCTCATGGATAGGTCATGGATGTCCATCATTTCTGGCTAGGTATATTCTCTCTATTAGAGTTACATTTCTCAGGATTTATGAGAATCCCCCCCCCCAATGCTGGAATATAGCCAGTTTCAACTTACTGGATTGCATTTTTTTTCCTTTTACCACCCCCCATTTTTTTTACCTTTTCATGTGTCTCTTGAACCTTCTGTTTGATGTCCAAATTTTCTGTTTAGCTCTAGTCTTTTCATCAGAAATTTTTGGATTTCTTCCATTTCATTAAATGTCCATCTTTTTCCCTGGAAGAGAAGGCTCAGCTTTGCAGGAAAGTAGATTCTTGGCTGCATTCCAAGCTCCCATGCTCTTCAAAATATCTCGTTCCAGGCCCTTCGATCCCTTAAAGTTGTTTCAGCCAGGTCCTGCGTGATTCTTACTGTGGCTCCTTGATATTTAAATTGTTTCTTTCTGGCTGCTTGCAGGATTTTCTCTTTTATCTGATAGTTCTGTAGTTTGGCCACAACATTCCTTGGTGTTTTCATATTAGGATCTTTTTCTGGTGGGGATCGATGTACTCTTTCAATAACTACTTTGCCCTCTGACTCCATGATGTCAGGGCAGTTTTCCATCACTAGATCCTGTAATATTAAGTCCAGGCTTTTTTTTTCTACAATGTTTTCCGGAAGTCCTATAATTTTCAGGTTGCCCCTCCTCAATCTATTCTCGAAGTCAGTGTTTTTGTTGATGAGGTATTTTACATTTCCTTCTATTTTTTCTATTTTTTGATTTTGTTTAACTGACTCTTGCTGTCTCATGGAGTCATTAGTTTCTGTAGACTCTGTTCTTTTTTTCGGGGAGGAGTTTTCTTCATTAACCTTTTGCAACTCCTTTTCCAATTGGTCAATGCTACTTTTGAAAGAGCTTTCCATTTGACCAGTTGAGGTTTTGAGAGAATTAATTTCTTTTTGCTTTTGCTCATTTGAGGATCTGAGAGATTTATTATCCTTTTGTGTTTGTCCAATTGTACTTTCTAAGATTTTATTTTCTTGTTTCAAGGATCCACCTTTCCGCTGACCCTTCTTCACTATGCTAAGACCTTGAGTTCGGGGTGGGGCTGGTTCACCTAGGCTTGGGATCACTAAAGGTTTTAGTGGGTGCAGTTTCTCTGGATGGCCAGTAGGAGGTGCTGGTTGCTTTCTCTGGAGTGTCTGTGACTTTAGTTGAGAGGCCTTCTCCCTTTGCTTGAGGGAAGGAATTGGAGCTATTGAATTCTTTTGCCTTCAATCAATGCTGGGCTTTACCCTGGCCTCAGGTCATTCCTGTGCTTGGCTGGTTCTTTTGCTCACACACCTGGGCCTGATGCAGAAGTAGTTTGCAATTGTTTGTTTTGTAGGAGGCCTCAGTGCAATGGAGGTGTGGACTCAAAATTTCTCAGACCCGTGGAGCCCAGGGATGGCATCCGCAGCTCTCCTGCATCAGACCTTTCCCTGCAGCCCCTTCCCCAAGCTCCAGGGGGACAGCACCAACACCAGCACCTCTGCTTCCCCGCAGACCCAAGTCCCCTTTGTACAGCTTTACCACTGATCCAGCAGGTCAGGCTCTCGGGCCCTCAGACTCCCGGTTCCAATTCAGCTGTTAATCTGTCTGTTCCTGGGCTGATATTCCCTCAGAGCCCAGACTCACCTGCCGGTACTCAGCCAAGGCTGCTGCAGGAGACAAATCCTGAGGTAGATTTTCCTCTCCTGGCTTTTCTTTCTGGGTTTCCTGGTTTGGATTTCTTTTAAGAGGTTTGTTTCATGTGATAGATGGGGAAGAGATCAAGAGACTTTAGAACTGTGCCTTTCTTCTCTCCGCCATCTTGGCTGGAAGATCCTGGATCTATTTTCATGGTCAGTTGTTTTTCCAATGAGATATTTCACATTTTCTTCTAATTTTTGGCTTTTTTGGAAGAGTTTTTTTTTCTTCCTGATTTCTTGCAAAGTCGGCTTCCTTTAGTTCCATTTTGCATTTGAAGGAGTTATTTTCTACAGAGAGCTTTTTTATCTCCTTTTCCAGCTGACCAATTCTATTTTTTAAGGCATTCTCCTCCTCATTTGCCTTTTGTTTTGCTTTTTCAATTAGGTCTAAACTGGTTTTTAACATATTTTCTTCAGTATTTTTTGTATATCTTCAACCAAGTTTTTTATTTTTCTACATCACTCTCATTTCTCTTCCCAATTTTTCCTCCACCTCTCTTAATTGATTTTAAAAGTCTTTTTTGAGCTCACCCATAGTCTGAGCCAATTTTCTAACTCTCTTGGAGGTTTTGGATACAGAATCTTAGCTTTTGTCATCATCTGAGTATGTGTTTTGATCTTCCATGGGACTAAAGTGATTCTCTATGGTCAGATTCTTCTTTGTCTGTTGCTTACTCATTTCCTCATCCCAAGTCTAACTTACAGCACTTCCAAGGCTTTTGGCTTATTTTTTGGGGGGGACAGCCTACTTGGACCTTCATTCCTCCAAGGTCTTTGATATATAGATGACCACAGTCCTGGGGCTATGAGGAGGGATCTATCTTGGTTATTTAGTATAAAGGCCCAAACTGTAACAAGTGAGTATAAGCAAACAGCAGAGTCCTACCAAGAGGGAAAGGAGAGCAATCTCTGCAGACTTCTCTTACCACCTCTGGGGGTGCAGGCTGCTTTCTCCAGATTCTTGATTCAGATTCTGTGGCTGTCCTCCTCACTCGACACTCACCCAGGTTCAGCAGAATACTCTCACTGCCCCTTCAAGCTGTTGCTGATGATTTCTGGGCTGGGCTGGGCTGGGCTGGGCTGGGCTGAGCTGCATCACAGCTTGTTTTCCAACCCCCCAGTCCCTGTGAAGCACACCTTTGCCGTGGAAGTTCTAAGTTATCTTGGACTGGGAAAATGTGTCACTCAGTCTTTCTATGGGTTCTACCCTGCTAAATTTTGGCAAGAGCCATCCTTTGTTTGTTGTGGTTTTGGGGGGGTCAGAGTTCTCAGGAACTGCTGCCTTCACTCTGCCATCTTGGCTCTACCCCCCTATTTTTACTCTTAAACAAGAATATTTTAGTAATGTGTAAATAAATTAAAGTTTTTTAAATTAAAAATATAAATCAGCATTTCTATATATGAACAACAAAGTCTAAGAGCCAGAGAGAGAAAAAGAAATTAAAATTAATATAACTGCAGATAACATTAAGAACTTGGGAATCTACCTCATAAGACAAACTGAGAAACTATTTTAGCACAATTACAAAGTACTTCTCACCCAAATAAAGTTATATTTAAACAACTAGAAAGATGTCAATTGCTCGTGGTTAGGTTACGCTAATATACAAAAATGAATATTCTACCCATATTAGATTGCTTTTTCAGTGCTATACCAATCAAACTACCAAAATTCTTCTAGTGAATCAAAAGAAAATTGAGGAAATTGATTAAAAAACTGTAAAGAAAAATGGCCTAGATCTCAAACTATACTATAAAGTAGCAGTCTTCATAAACACCTTGTACTGATAAAGAAATAGAGCTAATGATCAGTGGGTTAGGACAGGTTCAAAAGAAATAGTAATAATTGACAAAGTTAATCTACTGATTGACAAACCAAAGACATTAGCTTCTGGGATAACAATTCACTATGAAAACAATAAAAAAAAAATAACATGAACTATCTCATTAGAAAAACAACTGACCAGGAAAACAGGTTGAAGAAAGGTGTCACAACTATTAGTCTCCATGGAAAGCTATAATAAAGTAAGAGCTGGACATAATTTTTTTGAGAAATTTGTCAAGGAAAATTTCCTCGATCTCACAGAACCATAGGATAAAATAGAAATTAAAAGAATACACACAGGTGAAGCTAGGGAGCACCCAAGTTTTTCCAAAAAGAAACTTTGAGTTAAGCCTCTACACAGATCCTAAAGTGACAGAACTCAAAAAAAAAAAGGAAATCTTTTCAGTGAGACAGATTGGAGGAACTACAAGAAAAAATTCTGTTTTGTGTAGGTCAAAGGGGAATGTAGCCAAATGAAGGTAGAAGAGCTGGGAAGCCAGTGAGAGAGACTTTTATTCACAGCACACCTTAGATCTCAGGGCACTTCAGGTCCTGGATCAATAGACAGGCAGTGAGGTTCCCTAGCCCAGCTCAAAAAATAAGATTGTTGTTCTGGACGGCTGGTGTGTTGAATAACCCTAGTGCTAGGAGAAAACAGCTAACACTGGAAACATCAGAGTAGAAAGTCATAGATAAGATTCCTAGTCCCTGGCACAAAAAGCTTGGGAACATACTCCCTTTACAATAGGAGCAGAACTGAATCACCAAAATGAACAAAAAACAAACAAAAAACTAACCATTGACAGAAACTATGTTGATAGAGATAATAAAAATACCAGCTCATAAGAAGAAGGAAGCAAAAAAAAAATCCTATATGTGAAGTCTCAAAGTGACATATGAATTGGTCTTAAATTCAAAAAGATTCCTTGGAAAAGTTTTAAAAATCAGAGAAGAGAAGAAGAAAAAAATAGAAATGAGAGTCATACAGGAGAATTAGTGAGTGAAGTAAACAATAACTTTAAACAGTTAAATTGTTCAATTGGAAAAATAAAATTGACCCACTGTAAAAGGAAAATCACTCAGCTAAAAGTAAAATAATGAATAGGAAAAAGAAACACAATAGCTAATTGAAGAAAATAAAAAGCCTAAAAACTAGAATTGAACAAATGGAAATGAAATACTCTATGACCTACCACGATTACATAAAACACAACCAAAACAATGAAAAAAATAGTTTAAAATAAAAACAGGCTCTTCAGGAAAATTTCCTAGAAAAGAAACATGGAGAGATAATCTATGAATTTTTGGTCTCCTAAGATGACAAAAAGGAAAAAAATTCAATTTTCAGAGGTTGTGGGGAGTACTGGGACATTAATGAATTGCTGGTGGAGTTGTGAACTGATCCAACCATTCTGGAGGGGAACATGGAACCATGCCCAAGGAACAATTAACGTGCT